>NC_090646.1:676210844-676215844 GCF_040937935.1 Hyperolius riggenbachi
TTAAAGGGAACCTAAACTGAGCAGGATGTGGATTTTTCCTTTTAAAGTAATACCAGTTGCCTGGCACTCCTGCTGATCCTGTGTTTCCAATACTTTCAGCCACAGCCCCTCAACAAGCATGCAGATCAGGTGCTCTGACTGAAGTCAGACTGGATTAGCTGCATGCTTGTTTCAGGTGTGTGATTAAGCCGCTTCTTCAGCCAAAGGGATCAGGACCGCCAGGCAACTGGTATTAATTACAAGGAAACATCCATATCCCTCTCAGTTTAGGTTCCCTTTAATGATTATGTGCTGCGATTGTTATATTTGTGTGTGTGTATATATATATATATATATATACATATATATATATATATATATATATATATATATATATATATATATATATATATACATATACATATACATATATATATATACATATACATATATATATATATATACATATACATATATATATATATATATACATATACATATTATTATTATTATTATTATTATTTATTTATTTATAAAGCGCCAACATATTCCGTGGCGCTGTACAATGTAAGCAAACAAACAAGGGATACATAATGATACAGACAATGATATACATGAAAATATGAACACTGATACAAGATACAGCACTGCTGATTACAATTTGATTTAACAGGATGACTAAAATGTATAAATTTCTAACAGTGTGCAAGCAATTGAATTAATAACATTCCATGACACAAAAGGGTGAGAGCCCTGCCCTTGCGAGCTTACAATCTAAAGGAATGGGGTGGAAACAAGAGGTGGGGGAAGTATACAGTATATGTACAGGCAGTGCGTAATTAGGTTATTTAGTGGGTGCATGGCCTAAGCTAGAGAATATGCTTGTCGGAAAAGGTGGGTTTTGAGGGAGCGTTTAAAGATTTCAAAGGTGGGAGAGTGGCGGATGTGTTGTGGAAGGGCATTCCAGAGGAGGGGTGAGGCACGTGAGAAGTCTTGTACACGTGAATGTGAGGAGGTAATTGTAGAAGAGGATAGAAGAAGCTCGTGTGCAGATCTGAGATTGCGGTTGGGTTGGTATCTGGAGACTAGTGAGGAGATGTACAGGGGAGAGAGATTGTGGAGAGCTTTGTAGGTTATGGTTAAGAGTTTGAACTGAATCCTCTCATTAATTGGTAGCCAGTGAAGAGCTTGACAGAGAGGGTCAGCAGAGGAAGAGCGAGAGGAGAGATGAATGAGTCGAGCAGCAGAGTTCAGTACAGAATTGAGCGGTGTTAGTCGGTTAGTTGGAAGTCCACCAAGCAATATATTGCAATAGTCCAATCGAGATATAATAAGAGCATGTACTAACATTTTGGTTGTGTCATGGGAGAGAAAAGGTCGGATACGTGCTATGTTTTTCAGTTGGAAATGGCAGGAGCTGGTTAGGGAGTTAATGTGAGAAGTAAATGAGAGAGAAGAATCAAATATTACCCCCAGGCACCGTGCTTTGGGAACTGATGTTATAGACGTGTTGTTAACATTTATTGTAATATCAGGCAAAGGGGTGGACAGGGATGGTGGAAAGACTATTAGTTCAGTTTTATTCATATTGAGTTTTAAGAAGCGAGAGGACATGAAAGAGGAGATAGCGGACAGGCAGTCGGGAACCCGTGTGAGGAGGGAGTTAAGGTCTGGGGCCGAGAGGTACAGTTGTGTATCGTCTGCATATAGGTGGTATTGGAAACCGAATGAGCTGATTAAGTTACCAAGACCGTGCATGTAGATGGAGAAGAGGAGGGGACCGAGGACAGAGCCTTGAGGTACCCCTACAGACAGAGGATGTGAAGAGGAGGCCTGATCTGAATAAGAAACAGTGAAAGACCTTCCAGACAGGTAGGAAGATATCCAGGAGAGAGAGAGGTCCTTTATTCCTATAGATGAAAGGATCTGTAGGAGTAGAGTGTGGTCGACAGTGTCGAATGCTGATGACAGATCTAGAAGGATGAGTATGGAATAATAGCCTTTGGATTTAGCTGTGAGGAGATCATTAGCTACTTTGGTGAGTGCTGTTTCTGTGGAGTGGTTTGGCCGGAAGCCAGATTGGAACTGATCGAGCAAGGAATTTGCAGATAAATACTGACTTAGTTCAGCATGGATGTGGCGTTCAAGTAATTTAGATGCAAATGGAAGAAGTGACACTGGGCGGTAGTTAGCAAGTTCGGTGGGGTCTAGAGATCTTTTTTTAAGTAGTGGTGTTACAACAGCCCTCTTGAGTGAGGAAGGAAAAATTCCGGAGGAGAGGGATAGGTTAAACAGCGATGTTAGGGCAGGGATGAGGGATGTGGATAGCTGTGGAATGAGATGTGATGGGATAGGATCCAAAGAACAGGTGGTTAGATGGGATTTGGAGATAAGGGAAGAGAGCGAATGTTCAGAGAGTGGAGAGAAACTGGAAAGAGAGCAGTCAACAAGAGGAGTGGAGATGGAGTTTGATGTCTGCGTGGAAAACACACTACGGATTTTTGCAATTTTATCTGTAAAGTATGTTGCAAATTCTTCAGCTGATAAGCATGAAGAAGGAGGAGGAGGGGGTGGACGGAGAAGGGAGTTGAAAGTACTGAACAGGCGCTTTGGATTGTGCAAGTGGGAGGATATGAGGGAGGAGAAGTATGATTGTTTTGCAGAAGAGAGAGCGGTTTTAAACTTGTACAACTCTTTTTTGTAAGTAATGAAATCCTCATTAGTATTAGTTTTTCTCCAACGGCGTTCAGCTACCCTAGAGCACCCCTTTAGCTGTTTAGTAGCTTTGGTCAGCCAGGGTTGGCGACTGACACGGTGTGGGCGGACATTGGTGAGGGGTGCGATTTCATCCATGACTTGCGTGATTGAGCAATGATAGTGTGCAGCTGCTGAGTCAGGGTCAGTGAATGGTTGTGTGAGGAGAGGTGCCAAGGCATCAGAGACAGATTGCATGTCTATGTTGCGGTAGTTCCTGCGTGTATATGAGCGTGCTTGAGGCAGGGTGGTAGGAAGAGAGGAGGAGAGAGAGAAGTTTAGTAGGTTATGATCAGAGAGCGGGAGAGGAGAATTAGTGAAATCAGTGATAGAACAGAGACGAGTGAATATGAGATCAAGTGTATGACCATTAGAGTGAGTTGGAGCAGTGGACCACTGAGACAGGCCGTAGGAGGAAGTAAGTGACAGAAGTTTAGTGGCGGCAGAATTGTTGGTGTCAACATGAATGTTAAAGTCGCCCATAATGATGGTAGGGATATCGGAGGACAGGAACTGGAGGAGCCATGCAGAGAAGTGATCTAGGAAGAAGGAAGGAGGGCCAGGAGGGCGGTAGATTATTGCGATCTGGAGGTTAGAGGGAGAGTATAGACGGACTGCATGGACTTCAAAGGAAGGTAGAGAAAGAGAAGGAATGGGGGTGAGTGGCTTGAAGGAGCATCTATCAGAGAAAAGAATGCCCACACCACCGCCATGTTTATTCCCACTTCTAGGCGTGTGACTAAAGTGGAATCCCCCATAAGAGAGGGCGGCAGGTGAGACCGTGTCAGAAGGCGTCAGCCATGTTTCTGTGACCCCAAAGAAGGTGAAGGCGTTGGAATTGAAAAGGTCATGGATGAAAGGAAGTTTGTTGCAGACTGAGCGGGCATTCCAGAGAGCAGCAGAGATAGGTGGGGGAGGAGGGGGGAGAAGAGGAATATTAATAAGGTTGTGGCAGTTTCGGTGTGCATGTGGTTGGCTGTTTGCAGTGCGATTAGTGTGCAAGAGTGAGGAGCGAGCCGGCAGAGAGGGTCCGGGGTTTGGTGAAATGTCACCTGCAGCAAGGAGTAATAGGAGGCAGAGATAGCGGAGGATAGGGTGGGATTTAGATTTATGGGTAGTTGGAGTATGAAATGTATAGCGCGGTTGTATGAATAAGAAAGTTTCGTGAGAAGCAACCTGTGGAGATGATAAAAGAGAGGGAGAAATGTAGAGGCGTGTTGCTGACAGCAGGAGGATGCAGTGAGTGTACAGATTTGAGAATAGCAGGGTAAAGCAGGCTAATCATGAAGAGCAGAGACAACATTATTGCACTAACCGTGAATCAGATTGCTAAAGTCTTGTGTCTGTTCCTTCTGGTCTCTTCTGGCTTAATTCTGGAGTAATTCGGTCGTTCTCTTTGTACTTAGAAACCGGTGTACTTTGAAATACCGGTGCATAAATCGACCAAAGTCTAATCGACTGAGAGTTGCATTTATATAGTAAGCCTGATAAGCCGATGCTTAGCAGGCCTGATTGTAGCCTGACTGATGCAGGTGAGGGAATGAGAGCTCAGCCTGTAGCAGATCACAGTTACTCAGGTAATTAAGCAGGAAGCTGCTTGATTGTCTATAGGTGTTGGGGCCAAATTAGCATGGAGCCAGAGGAGAGCAGACTAATTCATGGAATATACAAAGCCAGTCACTTAGCTATAGTAAAATGCAAAGTATTACAGAACTTCAGAATATTCACAGATTGCAGTAAAATCGATAGTTCAAATTAGCGCAGATCATACCATAAGAGTTAGATTGCGTTCACAGAAGGATTGCAGTAAAATCGATAGTTCAAATAAGCGCAGATCATACCATAAGAGTTAGATTGCGTTCACAGAAGGATTGCAGTAAAATCGATAGTTCAAATAAGCGCAGATCATACCATAAGAGTTAGATATAGCTCTTATGTATATATATACTATACATATACATATACATATATATATATATATATATATGTGTATATATATATATGTGTGTATATACATATATATATATATATGTGTGTATATATATATATATATATATGTACAGTGGAGGAAATAATTATTTGACCCCTCACTGATTTTCTAAGTTTGTCCAATGACAAAGAAATGAAAAGTCTCAGAACAGTATCATTTCAATGGTAGGTTTATTTTAACAGTGGCAGATAGCACATCAAAAGGAAAATCGAAAAAATAACCTTAAATAAAAGATAGCAACTGATTTGCATTTCATTGAGTGAAATAAGTTTTTGAA
>NC_090646.1:677223344-677371524 GCF_040937935.1 Hyperolius riggenbachi
TTATATCATCTCATTGCATAATCTGTGACTTTCCCCAAATTATTTTGAGGCCAGAATATTGTCCAAATTGTTTAATAGTTTGCATAGTTTCTGTTAGTGACTCATAGGGGTCAGCCAAATATAAGGCCAGAAACCCACTAGGAGCCATTTCTAATCACTAGTGATTTAAAAAAGCTCTTGCTAATGCAAATTACATTAGCAAGAGTTTTCAAATCGCAAAGCGCTCAGAAAATCGCTACTAGTGGGTTTGTGGCCTAACGGAATGTTGTCAGCATAAAGATTTCAGTTAAATTATTATTTTGTAATGTGTGTGTGTGTATGTGTCTCAATCATTCAAAAATGCCTTGACCAATTTCAATGAAACTTGGTATACAGATCCCTTGCTACCTGTGAAGATATGTCCTGGGGGGTCTCACGTTCCCCCTGCACACCTGGGCGGAGCTACAAACAGCAAATAAGATTTCGCTCAGTGACGTCACTGGGAACATTTAAAGAGAAACTCCAACCTAGAATTGAACTTTATCCCAATCAGTAGCTGATACCCCCTTTTACATGAGAAATATAATGCATTTCACAAACAGACCATCAGGGGGCGCTGTATGACTGATATTGTGGTGAAACCCCTCCCACAAGAAGCTCTGAGGACCGCGGTACTCTGGGCAAACTGTCACAATGTAACAATGTTCACAGACAGGAAATGGCTGTTTACAGCTGTCTGTAACAGCCAGAACAGCTAGCAGCCGCTACATAACCTGCCCACAGTAACAATGTCACCATGTGATAAATGTCAGAATGTAAATCGGGGAGAGGAAAGATTTTACAATAAGCAAACACTGACTAAATCATTTATACATAATTATGGTAAGAAATGAAGCACTTTTTTTACTACATTATTTTGACTGGAGTACCTCTTTAAGAGACTGCCATTCTCACAGTAATCAAGCCACACTTGGCACAGTTGGTCACTTGGTGACCAAGGTGCAAAATTCAGGGAAAGTGTTCAGAGTATGAAACAGCCAATCAAATAAAAGCCATTCATTTTAAATAGGAAAATACAAACTGCAGCTATTCTTACAGTGCAAGATTCTTAAACTTGCCACACTTGCTTACTGGGTGAATGGGATTAATGTTCAGGAAAGTGGTTGGAGTTTACAACAGCCAATCAACATTCACTTATTGGTCTTCAAGGGGAATATTTAATTGTTGACATTCTTGCACTGTTAATGGCAGAGACCTCAAACCTGCTATAGTCGGTCAGAAAAGGGGGCTGAACCATAAACAGCCAATCAGATTTGTTTGATTGACAAACTGCGTTTATTCTCACATTATTGATGCCAAGGTCCCCAAAGCTCACAGACTTGGTCATTGAGTGATAGTGTGTCAAGATTACAAAAAGTGGGTGGAGCCAACAACCAATTTTTTTAATGGGAAAATGTAAACTGCAGCCATTCTTACACTGTTAATGGCAGGGTTCTCAAACTTGCCACACCTGCTCACTGGGTGACTGGGATTAATATCCATGAAAGTAGGTGGAGCCTTCAACAGCCAATCAAAATTCACCTCTTGAGTTTCAAGGGGAATGTTTAAATTGCTGCCATTCTTACACTGTTAATGGCTGAGACCTTACACCTGGTAAAGTTGGTCATTGGGTGACTGGGGTTTAAATTCAGAAAAGGAAGAAAACCCCAAAACAGCCAATCATATTTGTTTGATTGATAAACGTCTCCATTCTCACATTATTGGGGATCTGTTGAAAAGGGCGCCTGAGCTGCCTGTATGAAAAGGGCGCCTCCATAGACATAAATGTTATTTTTGGAAATATGGGCTACAAGGTGGTGAAAAGGGCGCCCGCGTTTTGATATAGGCTACAAGCGAGCGCCCCTTTGTAGCCCATATTTTTCGGCTACAAGGTTTTCGGCTACAGTAGGGCACCCCTTTGTAGCCCATATTTTTTAGTCGGCTACAAGATTTTGATTACAAAGTTTTTGATTCTGCTACAAAAGGGCAACCTTTTATAGCCAAGATTTTGATTCAGGGGTGCAGGGGGAGGTTAGGATTAGTCATGATAAGCGGGGGGGGGGACTAAGGGTTAGGCACCACTAGGGGGGTTTAGGGCTAGGCACCACCAGGGGAGTCTTAGGGTTAGGCACCAACTGGGGGGGGTCTTAAGGTTAGGCACCACCAGGGGAGTCTTAGGGTTAGGCACCACCTGGGGGGTCTTAAGGTCAGGCACCACCTGGGGGGTCTTAGGGTTAGGCACCACCTGGGGGGTCTTAGGGTTAGGCACCACCAGGGAAGTCTTAGGGTTAGGCATCACCTGGGGGGTCTTAGGGTTAGGCACCACCTGGGGGGGTCTTAGGGTTAGGCGCCACCTGTAGGGTCTTAGGGTTAGGCACCACCAGTGGGGTCTTAGGGTTAGGAAACACCAGGGAAGTCTTAGGGTTAGGCACCACCGGGGGGGGGGTAGGGTTAGGGGAGGGTTCTGTGTGAGTGTAGGGAGAAGTTAGGTCATAGTAATCACCAGGGGCTGTCTTAGGGTTAGGCACCACCAGGGAGGGGTTAGGGTTAGGCACCACCAGGGAGGGGTTAGAGTTAGGCACCACCTGGGGGGTTAGGCACCATCAGGGGAGGGTTCTGTGTGAGAGTAGGGAGAAGTTAGGTCATAGTAATCACCAGGGGCTGTCTTAGGGTTAGGCACCACCAGGGAGGGGTTAGGGTTAAGGACCGTACACACGCCGGACTTTAGGCAACGACGGGTCCATCGTTGCCTCCCGCTGGGTGGGCGTGCCAGCGACAGTCCGGCGTGTGTACAGTCTGTCGTCAGACTGATACGGCTGTTTCTGAGCGATCCGCCGGGCGGATCGCTCAGAAACAGCCGTATCAGTCTGACGATAGACTGTACACACTCCGGACTGTCGCTGGCACGCCCACCCAGCGGGAGGCAACGACGGGTCCGTCGTTGCAAAAAGTCTGGCGTGTGTACGGACCTTTAGGCACCACCAGGGAGGGGTTAGGGTTAGGCACCACCAGGGGGGTTAGGGTTAGGCACCATCAGGGGAGGGATCTGTGTGAGAGTAGGGAGAAGTTAGGTCATAGTAATCACTTTTCTCAGCTATATCTAGAGCTCTTTTATAGCCCAACAAATTTTGCCTATAACAGCATCCTTTTTATAAACTAAGACTATATGGCATATATGGGCTACACCAGGTGTCCTTTGTAGCCGAATTTGACATATATGGGCTACACCAGGCACCTGTTGTAGCCGAAGTTATTATATGGGCTACACCAGGCACCCTTTGTAGCCGAAGTTGGTATATGGGCTACACCAATCGCCTTTTTTGTAGCCGAATTTGGCATATATGGGCTACACCAGGTGCCCTTTTTTCCAGGCGCCCTTTTCAAATAGACGCCATTATTGATGCCAAGGACTTTAAAAACTCACAAACTTGGTCACTGAGTGGCTGTGTGTCAACGTTAGAAAAAGTGGCTGGACCCAACAACAACCAAATACATACCGAGCAATGCTGGGTCTTAAAGAGACACTGAAGCGAAAAAAAATATATGATATAATGAATTGGTTGTGTACTCTGAATAATTACTAGAAGATTAGCAGCAAAGAAAATATTCTCATACTTTTATTTTCAGGTATATAGTGTTTTTTCTAACATTGCATCATTCTATAATATGTGCACATTACACAACACTCAGCATTCAAAATGAGTGTTTCAGAGCAGTCTGTGAAGTAATGACTTCTCCTCTAGCAGAGGAAAAGTAAATAGTCCAGGAACAGTTGAGATAATAAAAGTCAGATAACAGCCCTCTCCACGACTGCAGAGTAAAAACAGACAGAGGCGCTCAAGCTCATAATTGACCCACAACTGTGTTCTCCTACCTCAGATTGCCTGATGAAGCGGGATGTGTGCCCGTGAAACGCGTTGCATTATTTCTGGAGACCAATAAATATCTGTTTGTTATTGCGGCTTGCATTTAGCCTGGTCATTTTTGAGGGTAGTGGTTCCACCCACCCCCTCATTTTAAACGGTTTCTAATTTATTTTATCCTATTTTGGCGCCTCTATTTTTTACTCTGCATTCCTTGTCCACCCCAGGTGGAGGGGTGTATCCCCATCTTCTTGCTATAGAGAGCGACTTTTTATGCCTGAGTGGGGTCAGGTAGATAATTCTCCCCACCTGTCATTACAGTGGTCGCCTGCGTGGTGACCCACACTTGTGAGTATATTCTCATTCAAATTACTTTTTTCCATAGTGGCGTTACATACTGCACTAGATACGGCTCTCGGTTTTTGTTTCCTGTTTCTCAAGCACTCTCCACGACTAACTTAGTCGGAGAGCTTAATGGCTTGTTTGCATAGAGATAACAACTGGAGTTTCTCAACTCTTCCTGTACTGGAAACAATTAGACTGATGTATCTGATCTTAATGTTTTATTTCTTAGCTGTGCTACACATACAAATCATAATATCATCATTTTTTTTTCGCTTCAGTGTCTCTTTAAGCTAGTACATTTAATACAAAAGACATTTTTACCCATAGGGCCATATGTAATTCAGTTTTTCTCCTGAGTTTTCTCTTAGGAGATAATTTTTTCATTTTCAATTTAAATTAACTTTTTAGCAGATTGCAATAGAAAGAGTAACAAAAGTAGGTGAAAAAGTACTATCAAAATTATTTTGAGTATTTTCTTGCTTGCTGTGGATGTAAGAGGCATTTTATTTACAAGTTGTGAAAATATCACCTAGGAGAAAACTCAGGAGAAAAAGGGATTTGCATATGGGCCATAGTGTGGTTTATTGCCTGTATCGAAAACCGGGGGGGGGGGGGGGACCAAATACTTACAGGAGCAATGGCGGGTCTTAAAGGGAAGGTTCACGGTAGTTACTAAAAAAATAAAAATCCAAATCCACTTACCCGTGGCAGGCAGGAGGTGCCCTCGACACCGCTCCGCAGGCTCCCGGTCTCCTCCAGTGGCGCACCCGACCTGGCCAGGCCGGCTGCCAGGTCGGGCTTCTTCTGCGCTCCAAAATGCACCTCACGCGGGCGCGCTGACGTCATCGGACGTCCTCCGGGATGTACTGCGCAGGCGCAGAACTACTGGCCAGGTCGGGTGCGCCACTGGAGGAGATCGGGAGCCTGCAGAGCGGCGCCGAGGGCACGTCCTGCCTGACACGGGCTGGAGGAAGCCCCAGGTAAGTGGATTAGTGGTTTTATTTTTTTAGTAATTACCTTCCCTTTAAGCTGGTACATTTAATACAAAATACATCTTTACCCATAGTAAGATTGATTGCTTGTATCGAAAACCAGTCAGTATCTGGTGTAGCCACTATTTGCCTCACTCAGTGTAGCACATCTCCGTGGCATAGAATTGGTCAGGTTCTGATTGTGGCCGGTGGAATGTTGGTCCACTCCTCTTCAATAGCTGTGCGAAGTTGATGAATATTGTCAGGAACTGGAAAACGGTGTTATATACGGTGATCCAGAGCCTCCCAAACATGCTGAATGGCTGACATGTCCAGTGAGTGTGCTGGCCATGCAAGAATTGAGATGTTTTCAGCTTCCAAAATGTCAGGCTTGTCTGGTCAGCGGTTATGAGTCAGGCTGTATGCCCATATGACTGACCTATAGCCCAGCCCTAACACCTGTGGAAACTCCTGCCTAATACAAACTACAATACCCTGCAGGCAGATTTAGCATATACACTGACAGACAACAATCACCAAACACAGCAATGAGAAATGCAAACACAGTGTACTGAATAGTCACCTGAGGCCTATAGGCTGAGGCAATCCAGACGGTAGCAGTATAGCAGATTATGGCTGAAGTAATATCACTAGACAAATGCGTGGTCAGACGGTCGGTCTAGGCGGCAGTCAAGGGATTCCGGGTACAAGCTGAGTCGGCAACAGGTAATCCAATAAGAAGCGTTGTCAGGTTCAAACCGGGTCGGTAATGGGTAGACAATCTGAAAGAAGCTTGGTCCAGGCCTTGTAAGGTTTTTTGCCTTTCCTGGATCAACTGGGATATGTGCAGTTTCAGGATAGTGTGCTTTTTTATTTTTTATGGTTGAACTTGATGGATGGATGACTTTTTTCAACCAAACTAACTAAGTAACTATGTAACATGGATCTCCAGTTGTTTGTGAAGGTTGCTAGTCAGCCTGACACAATGTGTACCTAGGTCCCTGCACGGTGTGGGCAAAATGGTGATGGGAAAAGGAAAAGACAATAAGATGAAGGGGGAGGTATGAGGATTAGATTACTTGACATTCCTATGCTATATGTGCTGCACCTGATATATAACCATGCGTGGCATATAGAACACGTACCACATCACAATGGGCCTATCCAAGCATATCACAGATTTGCAGCATACCCACTAAGTAATTTGACAGAGCTTTCCCTTGCCTTTCCAGGTGACCAAAAGAATCACCAGCAAGACTGACATATTTATAACCTAGTAAAACAATACCAGTTGCCTGGCTGTCCTGCTGATCTCTTTGGCTCCAGTAGTGTCTGAATCACACTTCGGAAACAAGCATGTGGAAAATCCAGTCAGACTTCAGTCAGAACATCTGATCTGCTGCATGCTTCTTCCGGGGGTTATGGCTAAAAGTGGAGAATCCGCAGGACAGTCAGGTAATCTGCACTGTGTAACCACTTCAGGACCAGAGGTTTTTTTCCCCTTCAAAACCAGAGCAATTTTCACATCACACTCCTCCCATTCATTCACCAATAACTTTATTGCTACTTATCACACTGAAATGATCTATATATTATTTTTTGAGGGTCAGACTAGGCTTTTCATTTTTAGGAGAAGGAAGATAGATACAATTGTTTATTTCATTTGTTTATTTTCGCCTCTGGTGTCCTTTAACCACTTCTCCCACTTACAGTGATGTGAAAAACAATTTGCCCCTTTCCTGATTTCTTATTCTTTTGCATGTTTGTCACACTTAAATGTTTCTGCTCATCAAAAACCGTTAACTATTAGTCAAAGATAACATAATTGAACACAAAATGCAGTTTTAAATGATGGTTTTTATTATTTAGTGAGAAAAAAAAACTCAAAACCTACATGGCCCTGTGTGAAAAAGAAATTGCCCCCTGAACCTAATAACTGGTTGGGCCACCCTTAGCAGCAATAACTGCAATGAAGCGTTTCCGATAACTTGCAACGAGTCTTTTACAGCGCTCTGGAGGAATTTTGGCCCACTCATCTTTGCAGAATTGTTGTAATTCAGCTTCATTTGAGGGCTTTCTAGCATGAACTGCCTTTTTAAGGTCATGCCACAACATCTCAATAGGATTCAGGTCAGGACTTTGACTAGGCCACTCCAAAGTCTTCATTTTGTTTTTCTTCAGCCATTCAGAGGTGGATTTGCTGGTGTGTTTTGGGTCATTGTCCTGCTGCAGCACCCAAGATCGCTTCAGCTTGAGTTTACGAACAGATGGCCGGACATTCTCCTTCAGGATTTTTTGGTAGACAGTAGAATTCATGGTTCCATCTATCACAGCAAGCCTTCCAGGTCCTGAAGCAGCAAAACAACTCCAGACCATCACACTACCACCACCATATTTTACTGTTGGTATGATGTTCTTTTGCTAAAATGCTGTGTTACTTCTTTGCCAGATGTAACGGGACACGCACCTTCCAAAAAGTTCAACTTTTGTCTCGTCGGTCCACAAGGTATTTTCCCAAAAGTCTTGGCAATCATTGAGATGTTTTTTTAGCAAAATTGAGATGGGCCTTAATGTTCTTTTTGCTTAAAAGTGGTTTGCGCCTTGGATATCTGCCATGCAGACCGTTTTTGCCCAGTCTCTTTCTTATGGTGGAGTCGTGAACACTGGCCTTAATTGAGGCAAGTGAGGCCTGCAGTTCTTTAGATGTTGTCCTGGGGTCTTTTGTGGCCTCTCAGATGAGTTTTCTCTGCGCTCTTGGGGTAATTTTGGTCGGCCGGCCACTCCTGGGAAGGTTCATCACTGTTCCATGTTTTGCCATTTGTGGATAATGGCTCTCACTGTGGTTCGCTGGAGTCCCAAAGCTTTAGAAATGGCTTTATAACCTTTACCAGACTGATAGATCTCAATTACTTTTGTTCTCATTTGTTTCTTTGGATCTTGGCATGATGTCTAGCTTTTGAGGTGCTTTTGGTCTACTTCTCTGTGTCAGATAGCTCCTATTTTAGTGATTTCTTGATTGAAACAGGTGTGGCAGTAATCAGGCCTGGGGGTGACTACAGAAATTTAACTCAGGTGTGATAAACCACAGTTAAGTTACTTTTTAACAAGGAGGGCAACCACTTTTTCACACAGCTCCATGTAGATTTGGAGTTTTTTTTCCTCACTAAATAATAAAAACCGTCATTTAAAACTGCATTTTGTGTTCAATTATGTTATCTTTGACTAATAGTTAACGGTTTTTGATGAGCAGAAACATTTAAGTGTGACAAACATGCAAAAGAGTAACAAATCAGGAAGGGGGCAAATAGTTTTTCACACCACTGTATAATTAAAGACCCCCAATGTATCCTGCTGAAGAGCAATTTGATTTTCAAGATCTTTTAACATATTTTACCAATCCAATCTCTGAGGGTGGGAGGATCCTGACATCTCCACTTAACTGGAATTAAACTTTTAGCAGCTATCAACAGTTGGGGATCAATTGATCTTGTATATTTACTAATAGAATTTGACGTATCGTACAACAACACCTTAGATCACATGTGTCAAACTCCAGGCCTGGAGGGCCAGATCCATGCCAGTGTTTAGGATGGACTGAGAAAGAAAGGCATGTGTTCTACCTGATGGACCACACCTATCCTGATTCAGACCCATCAATTCATTTGAGCTGTATCAAAAATGTGTGAGGAACTCGGCCCTCGTAGGACCGGTTTGACATACCTGCCTTAGATGGATCCCAATCAATGCATTCCTCATCTACCCTTCCAATACATTTACATTCCATTATATTATCACAAGACCTTGAAAGTACAGGACACTCCCACACCAGATGTATTATGGTTCCTTTCACCCCACAACCTCTCCAACGCCTATCACTTACACCCGGGTATATAAAAGCCAATCTATCCGGAGTCCTGCACCATCTAGTTAACAGATTAAAATTAACTTCTTCATACAGGCTGAAGTAGAGAGGAATAACCTGTTAGAACCCTAATGAGGCTAGTAACACAGTTCAATAGTTCATCAGTATCACACAGGGTTATTACCTTGATTCAGGAGGATGAGGCTCTCAGCGTCGATTGTCAGTAGTGACAGATGTATCAGGAACAGGCAGTGAAGGTTCCAGGTATTAGGATAGAGTTCATGCAAAGACCACATGCAAGGTTATTCAATAGGTAATGGATAATCCAGGTTATGAGAGAGTTCATGTAAAGTCTGCATGCAAGGTTATTCAACAGGTAATGGATGTTCCAGGTAATATGTGAGGGAGTTCATACAAAGTCCGTATGCAAAGTTATTTAATAACTGGCAAGGATTTAGTTCAAGTATACTTATCGTCCAGTCCAGGTAGCATACAAGAATATCCAGTAAACAGGCAATGGTTGGTCCAGGCGGCAGACAAGAGTATTCAGTAACAGGCAAAGGTCGGTCCAGGCGGCAGGCAAGGGTATCCAGTAACAAGCAGAGGTCGGTCCAGGCGGCAGACAAGAGTATCCGGTAACATGCAAAGGTCGGTCCAGGCGGCAGGCAAGGGTATCCAGTAGACAGGCCGAGGTCAGTCCAGGCAGCAGGCAAGAGTTTTCAGGGATCAAAGCAAGGGTTAATAACAGCAGACAAGGATAGTCAGATACAAGCCAAGGGTCAAGATCGAGTAATCTAACAAGTGAGAGCGCACCCAGCAAATAGTCAAAGCTAAGGAGCACTCTGCAGGTTTAAATACAGCTTTCATCCAGTCAGTGGCCGGCCACACTCCGCACATCCATACACCTACCTAGGTGTCAGCTGTAACGTCAGCTGACACCGCACTATCAGCTGACCAGAGTCAGCTGACTATTGTTTACATCTGTGGAGGGCGTACTGGGAAGGTGCTCTCCGTCTATCAGAATGTGCGGCCTGTGTCTCAGCAGCAGTGTCAGCAGCAGGGAACAAGCGTCGAGACCTGAATGCGGGTATCGGCAGAAGCATCACTAGAAACAGGCAGGTTCCTTATATAAACATTGCAATAACCGGGACAAATGGACAAATAAAATGTGTGGGTTTTAATTACGGTAGCATTTATTGTTTTACAATGGCAGAAAACTTAGAAATAATGATTTTTTTCCTCATTTTTCCTGTTAAAACACATTTAGAACAAAATAATTCTTAGCAAAAAGTACACCCCAGAGAAAGCCTAATTGGTGGCAAAAAAACAAGATATAGATTGTTTCATTGTAATAAGTAGTAATAAAGTTATAGGTGAATGAATGGAAGGAGTGCAGACAGGTGAAAATTGCTATGGTTTTTAAGAGAAATACCCATGGAGGGTAAGTGGTTAAAATAGTATATATATATATATTAAGCAGTTTTTATTTATGAAGCTTGATCTTGAACGTTCCTTATTCACACAATGTTGCAGAAGTTGGCATGCACCTTCACTGAGCAGTGTGACAATCAGCTTGAGTAATTAGAAAAGGCCAGGTCCCCAGACTTGGTTTCCTGATCAGTAAATCTCTGTGCAGGCTGAGGAAGAAGGGCTAAATATGTGTGATTTTCAGATAATTCTGCCTCAGTGGAAGGGAAGGTGACACAGGAGGGGATGAAGGTTTCATGTCTTATTATTCCAGCCATGCATTGTTTGCATAGTGCAGCAGGGGTGCTTCTAGGTTCCTGAGAGATCCCGGCAACCCTGGGCACCAAGAGTGAATGAAAACGGGCATGGCCATGCTGTGTAAAGTGGGCGTGGTCATAGGTGGGGCCAAATGTACTTAAACATAGCAGTGGCGTAACTTAAAGAGAGTCTGAAGCGAGGATAAATCTCGCTTCAGACCTCATAAATAGCAGGGGCACGTGTGCCCCTGCTAAAACGCCGCTATAGCGCGGCTTAACGGGGGTCCCTTCACCCCCAAATCCCCCTCGCTACACCCGGGGAGCGCTTCCTGGTTGGGGCAGGGCTAACCGCCGCAGCCCTGCCCCACGCGCGTCTGTCAGCGCGTATCTCCGCCTCCCCCGCCCCTCTCAGTCTTCCTTCACTGAGAGGGGCGGGGGAGAGGCGGCGATGCGCCGCTGACAGACGCGACTGGAGGCAGGGCTGCAGCCGTTAGCCCTGCCTCCAGGAAGGGAAATTCTGCGACCTTTTTACGACACACTTTTGCGGGGGGTGGGTTGGGGGTGAAGGGACCCCCGTTTAGCCGCGGGATAGCGGCGTTTTAGCAGGGGCACACGTGCCCCTGCTATTTATGAGCTCTGAAGCGAGATTTATTCTCGCTTCAGAGTCTCTTTAAATATATTCAATAGGCAGTATTTCACATATATACAGTGTAAGCCCCTTACCTGGCTTCTGTCTTGCCTTCGGCTGGCTGGCCTGTGTGCTGTACTCGGCTGGTGGTGATGCTGTGCTGGCCTGGCTGGTGGTGATGCTGTGCCGGCCTGGCTGGTGGTGATGCTGTGCTGGCCTGGCTGGTGGTGATGCTGTGCCGGCCTGGCTGACGGTGATGCTGTGCCAGCCTAGCTTGGCGGCGATGCTGTGCTGACCTGTGCGCTGTACTTTGCTGGTGGTGATGCTGTGCTGGCCTGGCTGGTGGTGATGCTGTGCCGGCCTGGCTGACGGTGATGCTGTGCCAGCCTGGCTGGCGGTGATGCTGTGCCGGCCTGTGCGCTGTACTTGGCTGGTGGTGATGCTGTGCTGGCCTGGCTGGTGGTGATGCTGTGCCGGCCTGGCTGACGGTGATGCTGTGCCAGCCTGGCTGTGATGCTGTGCTGGCCTGTGCGCTGTACTTTGCTGGTGGTGATGCTGTGCTGGCCTGGCTGGTGGTGATGCTGTGCCGGCCTGGCTGACGGTGATGCTGTGCCAGCCTGGCTGGTGGTGATGCTGTGCTGGCCTGCCTGGTGGTGATGCTGTGCCGGCCTGGCTGACGGTGATGCTGTGCCAGCCTGGCTGGTGGTGATGCTGTGCTGGCCTGTGCGCTGTACTTGGCTGGTGGTGATGCTGTGCTGGCCTGGCTGGTGGTGATGCTGTGCTGGCCTGCCTGGTGGTGATGCTGTGCCGGCCTGGCTGACGGTGATGCTGTGCCAGCTTGGCTGGCGGTGATGCTGTGCTGGCTTGTGCGCTGTACTTTGCTGGTGGTGATGCTGTGCCGGCCTTGCTGGTGGTGATGCTGTCCCGGCCTGGCTGGTGGTGATGCTGTGCCGGCCTGGCTGGTGGTGATGCTGTGCCAGCTTGGCTGGCGGTGATGCTGTGCTGTCCTGTGCGCTGTACTTTGCTGGCGGTGATGCTGTGCCGGCCTTGCTGGTGGTGATGCTGTGCCGGCCTGGCTGGTGGTGATGCTGTGCTGGCCTGCCTGGTGGTGATGCTGTGCCGGCCTGGCTGACGGTGATGCTGTGCCAGCCTGGCTGGCGGTGATGCTGTGCTGGCCTGTGCGCTGTACTTGGCTGGTGGTAATGCTGTGCTGGCCTGGCTGGTGGTGATGCTGTGCCGGCCTGGCTGGTGGTGATGCTGTGCTGGACGGCCTGGTGGTGATGCTGTGCCGGCCTGGCTGGTGGTGATGCTGTGCCGGCCTGGCTGACGGTGATGCTGTGCCAGCCTGGCTGGTGGTGATGCTGTGCCGGCCTGGCTGGTGGTGATGCTGTGCCGGTCTGGCTGGTGGTGATGCTGTGCTGGCCTGCCTGGTGGTGATGCTGTGCCGGCCTGGCTGGCGATAATGCTGTGCTGGCCTGTGCGCTGTACTTGGCTGGTGGTGATGCTGTGCTGGCCTGGCTGGTGGTGACGCTGTGCCGGCCTGGCTGGCGGTGATGCTGTGCTGGCCTGTGCGCTGTACTTTGCTGGTGGTGATGCTGTGCCGGCCTTGCTGGTGGTGATGCTGTGCCGGCCTGGCTGGTGGTGATGCTGTGCTGGCCTGCCTGATGGTGATGCTGTGCCGGCCTGGCTGACGGTAATGCTGTGCCAGCCTGGCTGGCGGTGATGCTGTGCTGGCCTGTGTGCTGTACTTGGCTGGTGGTGATGCTGTGCCGGCCTTGCTGGTGGTGATGCTGTGCCGGCCTGGCTGGTGGTTATGCTGTGCTGTGCTGGCCTGCCTGGTGGTGATGCTGTGCCGGCCTGGCTGATGGTGATGCTATGCCAGCCTGGCTGGCGGTGATGGTGTGCTGGCCTGTGCGCTGTACTTTGCTGGTGGTGATGCTGTGCCGGCCTTGCTGGTGGTGATGCTGTGCCGGCCTGGCTGGTGGTGATGCTGTGCTGGCCTGCCTGGTTGTGATGCTGTGCCGGCCTGGCTGACGGTGATGCTGTGCCAGCCTGGCTGGCGGTGATGCTGTGCTGGCCTGTGCGCTGTACTTTGCTGGTGGTGATGCTGTGCCGGCCTTGCTGGTGGTGATGCTGTGCCGGCCTGGCTGGTGGTAAAGCTGTGCTGGCCTGCCTGGTGGTGATGCTGTGCCGGCCTGGCTGACGGTGATGCTGTGCCAGCCTAGCTTGGCGGCGATGCTGTGCTGGCCTGTGCGCTGTACTTTGCTGGTGGTGATGCTGTGCTGGCCTGGCTGGTGGTGTCGCTGTGCCGGCCTGGCTGGCGGTGATGCTGTGCTGGCCTGTGCGCTGTACTTGGCTGGTGGTGATGCTGTGCTGGCCTGGCTGGTGGTGACGCTGTGCCGGCCTGGCTGGCGGTGATGTTGAGCCGGCCTGGCTTTGCTAGGTGACTTGCTGGGGCTTTGCTGGGCTGGGCAATTTGCTGGGGGAATTTTGGGGGGCTTTGCTGGGCTGGGGGCTTTACTAGGCTCTGCTTGGCTGTATGCTTTGCTGGGCTGGGACCAGGAGGCTTTGCTAGGCTGGGGGGCTTGCTTTGCTGGGCTGGGGCCCTGGGGCTTTGCTTGGCTGTAGATAGGCAGCTTCCCCCAGCATAGGTTAGATAGGCAGCTTCCCCCAGTATAGATTATATAGGCAGCTTCCTGCAGTGTAGGTTAGATAGGCAGCTTCCCCAATATATGTTATATAGGTAGGTTCCCCCAGCGTAGATTAAATAGGTAGGTTCCCCCAGTATAGGTTAGATAGGTAGGTTCCCCCCAGTGTAGGTTAGATAGGTAGGTGCCCCCAGAGTAGGTTAGATAGCTAGGTTTCCCCAGCGTAGGTTAGATAGGTAGGTTCCCTCAGTATAGGTTAGATAGACAGCGTCCCCAGTATAGATTAGATAGGTAGGTTCCCCTAGCGTAGATTAGATAGATAGGTTCCCCCAGTATAGATTAGATAGGTAGGTTCCCCCAGTATAGATTAGATAGGTAGGTTCCCATAGCGTAGATTAGATAGGTAGGTTCCCCCAGTATAGATTAGATAGGTAGGTTCCCCCAGTATAGATTAGATAGGTAGGTTCCCCCAGTATAGATTAGATAGGTAGGTTCCCATAGCGTAGATTAGATAGGTAGGTTCCCCCAGTATAGATTAGATAGGTACGTTCCCCCAGTATAGATTAGATAGGTAGGTTCCCCCAGCGTAGATTAGATAGGTAGGTTCCCTCTAGAGATGGTCGCTGGATTCCGCGGAATTGAGAATTCCGCGATTGCGGTCGGAAATTGGTGATTCCGTTCCGTCGCAGCGGAATGGAATTGCTATAGCGCTATGGCGGAATTTCCGCGGAGCGATGCGTAATTCCGCCGGAATGCGGATTTTTGTAAGCCAATCACAAGGAAGCCCCTAGAAGAAGCTTAAAGTGAAAACAACAGGATTTCTGCATGAAAATAGGAATTATTTTAGCAGCAATTACAGTCTTAACAAAAACCAATCAATCCTATGTTAGCAACCAGCTCCCTAGCTATCTCACCTATCCCAACCATTTTGTATAGGTCCCAAAGCTTACGCAACACCTCCTGCAGCGCCAAAACCACCACCATGGAACCACCATCATGTCCCAAAGCTTACGGGACACCTCCTGCGGCACCAAACTGACCACCATGGGACCACCGCTAGGTCCCATGGCTTAAGTGACACCTCCTGCGGTGCCAAAATGACCGCCATGGGACTACCGCTAGGTCCCATGGCTTAAGCGACACGTCCTGCTGCAAAAAAAAACAAAACAAAAATTAAAAATAATCTAAAAAAAACAAAAAAATGACCGGGGGAACAGCCACTAGGTCCCATGGGCTACCATTTAGCATGAACAAGGTTTCATTTGCGATTACTTTAATTTTTCCGGCGGAATGCGGAGTTCCGTGGAAATCCGCAAAATTCCGCGGAAATGTAATGGCGACGGAATTTAGCGCTGGCGGAATTCCACAATTCCGGCGGAACTGAATTTTCTCTTTTCGATCATCCCTAGTTCCCTCGGTATAGGTTAGATAGGCAGCGTCCCCCAGTATAGATTAGATAGGTAGGTTCCCCCAGTATAGGTTTGTTATGATCACTTCTGCAGCATGTACTGCTGGCTGCAGTTGTACTGTAGACAAGCAGTTTTTGATTTCTTTACATGCATTTGCTCGCATAGTTTTGCTTGCACTCACACTAAGAGCCTGATTCACAAAGCGGTGCAAAGTGTTTGCACGCGAGTGAAAAGCCCCTTATCACGCCTAAACTCACTTTAGGCATGATAAGAAGAAACTCGCGCGAATTTTCCGCGCGCAAAGTTTTGCGCGCGCAGCACCCGGCGCTTCGCGCAAAGCTCCCATTAAGCCCTATGGGACTTTGCACGCGCGCTTACGCGCGTACGCGCGGTAACTTCGCGCGAGTTAGAGCACAAAGCGGTGATAACTAGGTGGTGCAAAGGTTATCACGCCTAAAGTCTTTTAGGCGTGATAACTGAGTTATCACCGCTTTGTGAATCGAGCTCTAAGTGTTGATTTCATCTGCAGTTGCTCGGCAGTTCATGACAGTTTGGGATGTTCTTGTGAAGTCAAACATTGTCTGTTGCAGTGGAGCTGCAATCCCTTTCATGCAGGTTGCATAGCTTTGTCTGCCTTTCCCTGCTGCCAGCTTGTGACTGATTATCATTCACCTGTGTGGGAATCTGCATGTCTGCTCCCATTGGATGACCTCAGTATAAAGAGCTGCTTCCTGCAGGGCTCCACGGGCTATCATAGTTTCAGTCTCTGCCTGTTACTCTGGGCCCCTGTTCCTGTTTCTCGTGTTATCCCGTGTGGACTGCACTGACTCCTGCGCAGGAGTCAGTGAGTCCTTCTAGTCCTGTTCTTGTTTATCAGTATTTGTTACTTTGCTAGTCTTGCATCATATATTGGTTCATCGCCAATATATACGCATACTAGTGTGTTTGTTATTTTCCTTGTATTCGTGTTACGTTAATACATCAGTGTTGCTGATATATACGTACTCAAACTGTTTATATCCTGTGTTCAGTCAGTCAGGTTCCAGCACGTTTCGGTAGGTTGCGCTTATCGTGATTGTTATAATTTAAGTAGGCCTCAGTTACTTGGCCTGAGTTTTATGTAAAAGGCTTGTCCGCAGTGTAAGCCTTTAAAATAAATAGAGGTTTTGTGATGCAGGCAGAGGCATCTCAGGGTCTGCGTGTAGCAGAGAATACACGCAGATACTGAGAACATGTTCCTAAAAGAAGGCCATCGGCCACTCTGACCTCAACACGTCCACCACAGGAACAGTAAACATCGGCCATATTTACTAAACATCCACATTCCTGCATATAGGCCAAATGCCTCATTGATTATTAATCAAGTAGGTGTGTATGATGACACCACGAGTGGGTCCACCAATAATCTGATCTAGGGGGTGGCGAAGATGATGTCATATTTAACTCTTTCCTAGTCGGTATTAATAGCCGGACGAGCTGAAAAAGGGCTCTCTCTCTCTCTGATTCCTGCTATGCTTCAATACTGACTAGGACCTCTAAGAATGTTCTTCCTTTCTGTAATCTGATATAATGTATGCTGTACATAGGTAGTCTAGATGTAACATAGAGTAGATACAAGAAGACCTGGGTACTTTCAGAAGGAAGGTACTCACGCCGCTGTAACGCAACATGGAAGTCTGCTTGGCAAGGAGATGATAAACTGTATCTATCTGTATTTCTGTTACTTGAATAAATAACGTAAACATTGAAGAAGCCTGAGAAAGTCTATCTCCTGTTTGCTGTGTGGAGAGTCAAGTGATCTCACAGTCTGTGAGACGCAACTGTAAGAAGTTACTGGTGTCGAAGCAAGGTGATATAGAAAGATTCTAACAATGGTGCCGAAACCCGGGAGGGACAGCGCATCAGGGGGGGTGCCGGAGTTGGAAAAAAGGGAGTTGACCAATCCGGGTTTCCGTCGCCGCTGCTGCAGAGCGGTAACGTTTTTTTCCGGTCTTTGTCGTGGACAGGGTCTACCCAGAGAGCCTGGTTACAGGAAGACCAAGAGGTCTTGCTCTCTCTCTTCCAGGGGTAACCGCCTAGAGCAGAGAAGTTGTGTGAGCACGAACATCTAAAAGTGAAACATAAAAGAAAGAAACCAGGTACTGGGAGGTTCAGACGCTGGGATCTGCGGGTCAAGCCGTTTTAGGGGGGATTGTTATAATTTAAGTAGGCCTCAGTTACTTGGCCTGAGTTTTATGTAAAAGGCTTGTCCGCAGTGTATGCCTTTAAAATAAATAGAGGTTTTGTGATGCAGGCAGAGGCATCTCAGGGTCTGCGTGTAGCAGAGAATACACGCAGATACTGAGAACATGTTCCTAAAAGAAGGCCATCGGCCACTCTGACCTCAACACGTCCACACAAACACTGGTCCACATGACAGCCCAGGGGCCCCAGGTCTCTCTCACTCGCTGGGGCCCCCAAACCACCATGCGACACCTAGAGGGAAGTGTGAGCAAGCCCTGGACCTCACCTCCAGGGAACTCACCCCACCACCTCTAAACTGAATGCCAACTGCAACAAACACAATTGCTCACTTCCAGCATAGAGCAATATCCTGCCTCTATCTGGCCAGCAGACGCCAGTCAGCCAATCCACCTCCAGGGAACTCACCCCACCACCTCTAAACTGAATGCCAACTGCAACAAACACAATTGCTAACTTCCAGCATAGAGCAATATCCTGCCTCTATCTGGCCAGCAGACGCCAGTCAGCCAATCACCTCCAGGGAACTCACCCCACCACCTCTAAACTGAATGCCAACTGCAACAAACACAATTGCTAACTTCCAGCATAGAGCAATATCCTGCCTCTATCTGGCCAGCAGACGCCAGTCAGCCAATCCACCTCCAGGGAACTCACCCCACCACCTCTAAACTGAATGCCAACTGCAACAAACACAATTGCTAACTTCCAGCATAGAGCAATATCCTGCCTCTATCTGGCCAGCAGACGCCAGTCAGCCAATCAAACACACAATCAAATTGGCTGACTGGCGTCTGCTGGCCAGATAGAGGCAGGATATTGCTCTATGCTGGAAGTTAGCAATTGTGTTTGTTGCACTCAACACGTCCACCACAGGAACAGTAAACATCGGCCATATTTACTAAACATCCACATTCCTACATATAGGCCAAATGCCTCATTGGTTATTAATCAAGTAGGTGTGTATGATGACACCACGAGTGGGTCCACCAATAATCTGATCTAGGGGGTGGCGAAGATGATGTCATATTTAACTCTTTCCTAGTCGGTATTAATTGCCGGACGAGCTGAAAAAGGGTTCTCTCTCTCTCTGATTCCTGCTATGCTTCAATACTGACTAGGACCTCTAAGAATGTTCTTCCTTTCTGTAATCTGATATAATGTATGCTGTACATAGGTAGTCTAGATGTAACATAGAGTAGATACAAGAAGACCTGGGTACTTTCAGAAGGAAGGTACTCACGCCGCTGTAACGCAACATGGAAGTCTGCTTGGCAAGGAGATGATAAACTGTATCTATCTGTATTTCTGTTACTTGAATAAATAACGTAAACATTGAAGAAGCCTGAGAAAGTCTATCTCCTGTTTGCTGTGTGGAGAGTCAAGTGATCTCACAGTCTGTGAGACGCAACTGTAAGAAGTTACTGGTGTCGAAGCAAGGTGATATAGAAAGATTCTAACAGTGATCACCCTTGCTTAGCTAGCTCAGTCCTGTTCCTGTTACCATTGCGTGGATTGCGCTCACTTCTGCGTAGAAGTAGCGAATCCTTCTGTAATAAACGATGGAGAGGCAGCTGCGGGGAACAGCACTACCACCGCAGCTGCCTCCAGCTCTCTGCTTAGCAATGTATCCGTGTCTGACAGCGGCTGACGGGTCTATGCGGCTGACGGGTCTGTCAGCCGCACATAAGGTTGCATTGTCGCGTGCGTGCGCGCACAGACAGGACCTTTATGCGAGGAGGAGGCGCGTCAGCTGACCGGCTGGTCGGCTGATGTCAGAGGAGACGCTCGCCGCTCTTCATTGGCTGATAGGAGGGGGCGTGCCAAAGGGGTCTCCTCTGCCTTATAAGCCTAGCTGAATCACTCGCAACTTGTCTGCTGTTGCGAATACTTTGTGTTAGTGCTCAGACCTTAGATAGTTCCGGTGTGCTTTGATCCGGGAGGAAACCGGGGATTTCACACAAGATAGGAATTATTTGATAGCTATTAAGATACTTCATTACTGTGTTATTATCTGTGTATGACTCTGGCTCTTTCTGACTACTCTTCTGCTCAGTGATTCTGTACCTCTGCCCATCTGATCTTGTTGTCCGACTCTGCCTGTTTATATCTTTCTGCCTCTGCCTTCCGATTTTGTACTGCATCTGTCTGTCTGTTGCCAACTCGATTAGTCTGACCACTCTACTCTCACCAGAGGGCCCTTGACTCTGGTGAGGGGCGCTGTACTGTTAGTACCCACCAGCTCCTCTGGTGAGGTTTAGCTAAACCTATCAGTACTACTGTTGCACCAATCACTATACTTGCTATTAGCTATCTCATCAGCTGTCTGGTATATCTGTATTATAGGTGATACTGCAGATCACCTGATAATCAGAACTCTGTTCATGCTGACAGAAATCGTTACACCTTCCTAGTCCTGTTCCCTGTATTGCTCCAGTTCCTAACCAGTATTCCTTGCTTATGTTATATATCGGTTCATCGCCAATATATACATATGTGTGAAGAAACGCGGAAGAGCTGCCGCTTTAAGTCAGCGTGAGGTGGCTCTTTCCGCGGATGGCATGGCGGAACGCGGAGAAACCGCCGCGTCTGACGCGGCGGTTAGCGTGCATGGGTCTGTTGCTAACAGTATGACCCAGCGCGGGGAGGCCGCCGCCTGTGCCATTGGCGGTGCGACCAGCCCCACGCGCAGGTCAGCAAACATATTGCAAGACAGTGTTGGTGTGGCTGGGACTCATAGTCCTCCAAGATTTAGAATGACGCGCGTGCGCGCAGAGAGGCAGAGTTTATATGGCAGCCAAAAGAAGGTCAGCTGACCAAGCTGGTCAGCTGACATTTGCTTCACTCCTCATTGGCCCAGCACTTAGGGGAGGCGCTGGAGAGCGCTGGTGTATATATACTGGAGCCTGGTCATTCCTCCAGTGTCTGGCGTTGCGATCACTACGTGGTAGCACTCAGACCCTGTCCGTTCTGTGACATTAGCTGTAATTATTTAGACAGTTTCCTAGGTGTTGACGTCTAAGGATCTCACACCTTAGACTAGGAATTGTGATTATCTGTTATGACCTTATGCTTGCCTGACTATTCTTCTGAACTCTGATCCTGTACCTTGCTATTCTGATACTCTGTTGCCGAACCCCGGCTAGCCCTTAGACTCTGCATCTGCCTCTTGATTCTGTACCTCGATATATCTGATACCCTGTTGCCGAACCCTGCTTGTCTGTTTACTCTGCATCTGTCTCCTGATTTTGTACCTGATCTGTCTGTGTGTTAACGACCTGGCTTGCCCGACCTCGAGAACTGACCTTACTGTTAGAGGCAGTTCCCAGATCCGTTAGTGACACTACCTCATTGGTGTCACTCACGCTCTGTCCTTCCTACGCTCAGCCTGACTCCTCCCTCGGGAGAGTCTAGGCCTTTGGAAGGAATCTGTACTTGCGCAGTACTCTATACTGCCCTGTACCTGCTCTTGAGGTGCAGCCCTCAAAACATTACTGTTGCACCAAACACTCGTACTCTACTCAGGTGTCCAGAGGTTAGAAAGTATATCTGATTATCGGTGATACTGCAGATCATCAATAATCGGGTATATATCTGTATTCCCAGTGATTCTGCAGATCACCGGTAATCAGATCCTCTCTGTGTTACACCGATCATTACAATATGTTAGTCAGTCGTTTGTAGTTTCATTGATAGCTGTAATTGTAATACACTAGGAATATCATATCTGTTGTATATTTGTATGTATTGCGTTGCCTGCCTTTGACTCTGCTGTTTCCTGACTATTCTGTCCTGTCCTTGTGAGGTACGCCATCGCTGCGGTCACATTGGCTGCCTCATTCCAGTCTGTCTTGTTTATGGACGCTTGCTGTCACTAAAGCAGTGACTAGTTTAGCAAGCGTTCATTCTGTCTACCTGTCCTAGTCTTTCTGGGTTCTGGTTTGTGCGCTCAGCGCTACCTTGCGCTGAGCCACTATTGTTCAGTATTGTTTGTGGTTGCTCGGATCTACGCCTGCTCTGTGCGCCACATCTCCTATTAGAGTCAGTCCTCTCCTCCACTAGTGCGCTCGCACTATAACTGGGGATATCCTGGTTCCTTGTGCTTGCGTGTGCGTCTCCTTCACGTCAGGATATGCGTTAAGTGCTGACTGTGGAGAATATACCACCAAGCGTGACAAGGTTAGATAGGTAGGTTCCCCCAGTATATATTAGATAGGTAGGTTCCCCCAGTATAGATTAGATAGGTAGGTTCCCCCAGCATAAATTAGATAGGTAGGTTCCCCCAGTATAGGTTAGATAGGTAGGTTCCCCCAGTATAGGTTAGATAGGTAGGTTCCCCCAGTATATATTAGATAGGTAGGTTCCCCCAGCGTAGATTAGATAGGTAGGTTCCCCCAGTATATATTAGATAGGTAGGTTCACCCAGTATAGGTTAGATAGGTAGGTTCCCCCAGTATAGATTAGATAGGTAGGTTCCCCCAGTATATATTAGATAGGTAGGTTCCCCCAGCGTAGATTAGATAGGTAGGTTCCCCCAGCGTAGATTAGATAGGTAGGTTCCCCCAGTATAGGTTAGATAGGTAGGTTCCCCCAGTGTAGATTAGATAGGTAGGTTCCCCCAGTATATATTAGATAGGTAGGTTCCCCCAGCGTAGATTAGATAGGTAGGTTCCCCCAGTGTAGATTAGATAGGTAGGTTCCCCCAGCGTAGATTAGATAGGTAGGTTCCCCCAGCGTAGATTAGATAGGCAGCTTACCCTAGTGTAGGAGGGGGCACTGGGCGGAGCGGCGGGGGGAACGGGGAGTTAAACACTCACCTGTCTTCAGATCACCGCAGGCACAGCTTCCATGTGCTTCCGGCTTCCTCCCCGCGTTGTCCCTCACATTGGTAACAGCACCCCATGTGATGTCATCACAGGGAGCACTGTAACCAAGATGACGGACGCCGCAGGGAGGAAGTCGGAAGCACATGGAAGCTGTGCCTGCGGTGATCTGAAGACAGGTGAGTGTTTAACTGCCCGCTCCACCCAGTGCCCCCTCTTGCCAGTCAATAGATCCGGGGCACCATGGCAACAGGTTCCCGGCCGGTGCCCCGGATCAAAGGCCCTAGTGACGCCCCTGTAGTGCAGTGACACGTCCAGGAGATGGCTTTGCCCATAGATTCCTAGGGTAAAACTTGGGTGAAAAGGGATGGAATAATAGCCATGCTCTGCTTGCTGTGCTAGCTGTCTGTCATAATCGATTACCCAGACCATAAAACCCGACAGATATACCTCCTGTCAGCCATGTGCATTGGATGTGTAGCAGCTGAACACCCAGCACCAGCATTAACCCTTCATAAATAAAATGTGTGCTGCTGGGTATTCAGTAAAATGTATACTACGTATATTGCTGGAGCCTCTATTACTAGTGTCAATCAATCATTCCTACTCTTCCAATATTCCACACTGCTGGTGAAATAGGAATGAGTGGATTATAATGAGCTTTTAAAGGGTACCTGAAGCAAAAAAAGTCATATACTGACCTCCATAGAGGGAAGCTTCTGGATAGTATGGAGGCTTCCCCCACCCTCCTTGCACCTCCTGATCCAGCGCTGTGACCAGGGCCGGATTTCTGGGAAGGCCAGAAAGGCCACGGCCTAGGGCGATAAAATCAGATAAGATAAGAAGGGCGGCATGACTTGGAGAGAGAAGAGGTCATATGTCAAAGTAAATAATCTCTTCTGGTCCCGCAGCGCAGCCATCCAGCGTCCTGCTCTGCACTAATAGCTGAATTCCAGAGTTCCCCAATCCCTGCATCTCTCTCTCACTTCCTGATGTGTTATAACAATCAGGATCAATCATAACTGTCACTGATAATCCATTCCTCTGTATGAAGGACATACAGATCGATGTGAGAAATACCAGAGATTTACATTACAAGACAAGACAAGACAAATAACATTTATATTGCGCTTTTCTCCTTGCGGACTCAAAGCGCCAGAGCAGAGCAGCAGCCACTAGGGCGCGCTCTATTGGCAGAAGCAGTGTAAGGGAGACTTGCCAAAGGTCTCCTACTGAATTAGTGCTGGCTTACTGAACAGGCAGAGCCGAGATTCGAACCCTGGTCTCCTGTGTCAGAGACAGAGCCCTTAACCATTACACCATCAGCCAACTGCAAATTACAAAGCAGATAGAACTAAGCTCCGCTGAGTTTTAATGCAGGCATTCACAAACATCAGTGAGCTCCGCTAGTTTATAATCTTCACCTCTTTTACAGCTTTGACACTGACCCCAGCAGTCATTAATTACTTTATCTAACCCTAATTTATGTTTCTCTTTTTTTTCCTAGCTAGCAGTGATCTCATCTGCTTCAGTTAACTCTTTCCTGGCTCATTTTCTGTCCTTCAGCTCCTACCATCTATGAGAACTGCTTGAATAAAAATGCAGTTTGCTTCCCTTTCATTGCTAAACTGTCACTTTAAAGGACACCTGAGCTGTTACTACCTCTATGCTAGCGTGTATGGTTTTGCATCCTTCTACTTTCCTGTAGCAGTAGAGCATTGTACCATCTTAACCATCAGCGAAAGCAGAGAGTTTTGAATCATGATGATACAATTTATTGGCTTAAAAGAAAAAGAGTAAGCTTTGTGCTAATAAGCCTTCTTCAGACTTTGTTCTTGTATACTGTCAATATGTTAGAGCACACCATCATATGTACCATATGTACATTCAACATTCAAAAGAGATGCATAGATTTTTCAGCAAATATAAATACATGTCATTCAGATGCTTTAAAGTGGAGCTGAACTCTTGCACAGGACAGAAGGAAAACAGAGAAATGTACCCTGTATGTATTTAGAGAGCCTGTCTAATTCGCGTACGTTAAAAAAGGGCGACGGGAAAAAAGGGCGCCGGGATTAAACGTTAAACTCATTTAACGTTTAAAAAATTTTTTCAAAGGTATTTTTCCATTACAATAGCGTTTGAAAAGTTTTAAATATATAATAACGACTTAATAAAACTTTATTTTTTAAAACTTAATGTAAGTTTAGGTAAATGTAATCAATAATTAACTTTTGATAAATGCATTAATTGGGCGATAACAAAATACGGCGCAATTGTAGACCTTTATTTTTCATTTAATTTTTTTCATTACTAATATGTGTTCTTCGTTTTAAATTATGCTAAGTAGACAGTAAACGGTAAATAGTGTGCTGGAGAGACCAACATTTATAAACGTAAATAAGAAATATTTAACAGAGAGAAGATTTAGACGATAACGAATAGTAATTGCAACAGAAATGTCGAAATAAAATTTTAAACGGTAATCAGAGTTTTGTAAATCCATAAAAATAAACGGAAATATGTACTTTCTTTTTGGGGGTTTACTTTTAAACGAAACCTACATTTTTAAAAAACTTAAACGTCCGTTTAATAATATCGTCTAAAACAACTATTTTAAATTATTTAACGAGTATCTATGTGTTTCGACCAGTGAAAAAGTTAAAAGATAAAGTACACAACTCACATGTGCACGAAACCATTTGTTATACAAAACGTAAACAGTCGTTTACAATAGCTGTTTAAAATAATGCTTGTATATTTTAAACGAAATTTAGGATGCTTGATTGGCAAATAACTTTAAACGTTAAATCACCTTGTGTATGTAAATGCCGTTGTTAACGTTAAATGATAGTTTGGTAAACTTAAACTTTCGTTTAACAGCACTTTGATTATGTTATGTATATATAATTATATTAACATATATATAATTTTTTTTTTTTTTTTTTTTTTTTTATGGTGTCGGTTGGTTGGTGTAGTTATGTTTTCTAACTTTTTTGTGTACTTTATGTCTTATTGTTATTATTGAAATTTTTCATAACTTTTTCAGGTATTTAGGAAATCCATGATAATATACATTTACCGGTATAATAATGAATAGCAGGGGTCTCAAACTCAATTAACCTGTGGGCCGCAGGAGGGAAAGTCAGGATGATGCTGGGCCGCATAAGGGATTTCCTACAAAACGTCCTCAAATGTCTTCCCATACAGCTGTTATGATGCCCTATCTTGCATTGATTATTATTGACACACTGAAGCAAAATATTTTGCCTATTTTACCTTATAATTCCCTTCAGTGCTCCCACTACAAGTAATCTGCCGTGTCCATGCCACAAAACGTGGGCTGCAGAGTCCACAAATCCCCCAGGGGGAGGGGGGGGGGCAATCCACTGACATTTCCTGGAGGTGGATCGCCGCTTCTGCCCGCCCCTCTCACTGTAATGAAGAGTGAGAGGGGTGGGCAGAGGCAGCGATCGGCTGCGATTGACGTCAGGAGGGGCAGAGCTGAAGTTGAAAGATCTGCCCTTTCCAGGAAATGCTGGCGGATTTGTCCCCGGGGGATTTGGGGGCTCTGCAGCCCTCATTTTACGGCGGATTACTTAGGAGCACTGTAGCAAACTATAATTTAAAATAGGCAAAAATAGTTAGCTTTAGCGTGTCTTTTGCTGGCGCGGGCCACAAAATATTGTACTGAGGGCTGCAAATGGCCTGCGTGCCGTGAGTTTGAGACTCCTGCTGTATAACAAACGTTGTGTAATTTTACATTTTAAATAATTCACTTATACTCTTATTCCCTCCCCTACACATTTATATGGTATCTACAGCTGTCACTCTACTCATATGCTTTCCCTTGTGAGATAGGTTTGAATTGCAAAGTGACTTTTGGAGTTGGTAGTGGTTTTAATGTGTCCCAAATAAAAAAAATGATAAATTTTCTAAATTCAAATTGGCTGAAGGGTCCGATTTTGTGTAAGGGCTTGAGGTGCACATGTATGTTTAGTATTGAAATGTTTGGATGCTATAACTACCTGTTGCATTTAAGTGTCGCATGTCTGTAATTCTTCGTTTGGTGTAGCAAATCTTCTTTGTGTTTCCACCATGCAGCTCACGCCACCTGTTGCTCACTTCTACAAAGGCATAGTGTTGTCCAGTTTTATTTAGTCTGTAAAATATGCACCAGGCCTACTTCTCTATTAACATTTATGTAAAAGCAGTTCCTGATCATTTTATTCCATCCCCATGCTCATGGATCAATCACACGCCACTGTCCTCGGCCTCCTTCAACTCTGGTACTGTTTTATTTAACTTCCTTATGCCATGTTAAGTCTTATTTAAGAGAAGTGCACTTTCTACGTATCTTTCCAGCATATGCTGGTATTTCTCCAGCATCTGATGTTCACATTAGTAGAATGCATACTTCAAGAGAACCAGAGTTGAAGCACCCTCATGTATTTTACCATAAATATCAGTGGGAACATGACAGTAAACACCTACCCTGCTTTTAGTTTCTTTCTTCTCTGCTCAATTACTCTGTTAGCATCTGCGATAAGAAACCATGACTTCAAGGTTTGACCTGAAATCATCATAGCTGAGTCCGCCTGCTGTGAAGTCATTACAAGCCCTCCTCTCCTGGCTCCGCCTTCCTGGTTTGCATATACAGCATCAGGGAGGGCTGTGATGAGAAGGGAGTGGTTGCTGTTGCCTAAGGCTTGTAATGACTTCACAGCAAGCGGACTCAGCTATAATGATTCCAGGTCAAACCTTGACTGAAGGCTCAGTCATGGTTTCTTATCGCAGCTGCTAACAGAGTAATTGAGCAGAGAAGAAAGAAAATAAAAGCAGGGTAGGTGATTACTGTCATGTTCCCACTGATATTTATGATAACATACATGAGCGTGCTTCATCTCTGGTTTACTGTAATTGTCAGAGGCTTAACAATTGTGGAGGAAGTTCTGGTACTTGGTTCAGATGCACAACAGCTCTGAGGATTGGTGTCTGTGAACTATACATTTGAACGTTGATCGATTCATATGAAAACCTTTTAGTTTACTTTATTTACTTACCCACTGAGATTAATTGTCATATATTGGTAGGTAGAGCCCTGTTGTATTGTCCTTGCCAGAGCCAAATTTTATGCCAGGGGTTGAAGTGGTCAACTTTATTAAACAAGCAAAAATGCTCCTTTGGATTACGGCCCAGTACACACTAGCCTGTATTTTCACATTTCCTTGCACTTATTTAAAGAGGAACTCCATTAAACATATGTACTGTTGGCACTTGGCAGTTGATGTAGCGGCTGCATGGTTTTCTTCTTTGTAAACTGCTATGAACAGCTGTTTCCTACAATGCGATAAGTTTGACAAAGGAAACTGGCAAGAGCAGGGCCGAGCAGAGCCTACAGAGTCTACAGCTTTAGGGTGCAGTTTAGGAGGGGGTGCACAACTGACTCAGCTATCATTCCCCTATGGTGTTTGAAGCAGAGATAAATAAGAAAAGGAGATATATGGCAGTGACTAAGCCAGATAACTAGAGATAAAGGTGTTTAGGGGCCCTGCATCTCATCTTAGTGTAATAGCAATCAGTGTGTGAAGGCTGGGGTGGGAGGGATGGAGGAGGGGCCTCTTAGTGTAATAGCAATCAGTGTGTGACGGCTGGGGTGGGAGGGATGGGGGAGGGGCCTCTTAGTGTAATAGCAATCAGTGTGTGACGGCTGGGGTTGGAGGGATGGGGGAGGGGCCTCTTAGTGCAATAGCAATCAGTGTGTGACGGCTGGGGGGGAGGGATGGAGGGCCGCACTTTGGTGTTTCAGCCTTGGGTGCTGGAGCACCTTGTACCAGCTGTGCCCAACAGTATGTACTTTTCTTGTGGGCGGAATCGGGTTCTGAACACAGTGTCCTAAATTCATTAAGCTTACTGAAAAACTTTTCAGAACGTTTAATAATGTACCTCATGGTTTAAATGTAATGTTGAATTCACTAAGGTGTTATATATTTCTGTAATGTTTTATCGACAAGACATTCAAGAAATCAGTAACACCTTACTGAATTCCAAAGGAGATTTTACACATAAACATACAGTACATTTTTAAATGTTTGGTAAAGTGTTTGATAAAGATAAGTGAGTAGAGGGCAATATCATTCATTCATACAGCGCACCCTGACGGTCTATTTCTGAAAGTAATTGGATTTCTCATGTACAATTGGGTATCAGGCACTATTTAGGATATAATTGCAATTGTGGTTGGAGTTCCTCTTTAATTTTGAAGCGTAAATCAGTGTCTGTCTGAAACTCTGTAATATTGGACAACTTGGATGAAAACGTTATTTGTATACTAGTATATGGACCATTTAAATGAGAGGAAATGAGATTTCAATTTCCAAAAACCCTTTTATTGCACATATACACGTACAGGTCAGGCACAAACGACAGCCAAACAATCAACTTTTCAGGAAGTAAAACACAATTTTTTAAAGGGGGATAGAAGGAAGGTTATTTTGTACAACATTCTACATGTCATCAGACAAACATTATTAACTCTTCCAAAGTTCTGTAGTTCCAAAATTAACCCCTTTAGGCAATGAAGAATTAAGAAGAAGCACCAGGTCTGCTTACTGTGGTTAATGCGTGTACAAAGGTATTACATGCATAACAGACAGGTGAGATGAGGACAGGCCGGTATGGTCCTGTTGCACCATTGTGTTTGCATGAAAGGTTATTTATAATTAGAGGCATATGGGTGTTACTGTTTACTTGTAGACAACACCAGTTGCTGGATACTTTTTCAGATCTCTTTGGATGCAGTACTGACTGAGTCACAAACAGATGAGAGTGAGCACCGTGCCAATAGGGAGATGCAGCGTGCTGTTGATTTCTCCCCATTGCTCCCTGGGGAGTACAGTCCAATATCAACTGAAAGGATTGGCACCGCTGTCTAGTATCCAAAGCTCTTTTAATGACACCCAAGTGGCAGCAGTGACAGAGTGCTGTTTCTGTAAAAAACCTTTATGGAATTGCATAAAACACCTTTTCAGTTTGTTAACTTTTTTTTCAAGAAACAGCACTTTGTCACTGCTGCCACTTGGGTGTCATTACAAGAGCTTTGGATACTAGACAGCGGTGCCAATCCTTTCAGTTGATATTGGACTGACTGAGTCAAACATCTGAAACAAGTATGCAGGTAATTCAATCTGACTTGTTTCAAATCATCAGTTTTAGATTATTCTTGATAGGTTTTTGCTGAAAGTATCAGAGAAGTTGAAGAAGTGACAGGCAACCACTATAATATAAGAAGAAAGAGTCATACTATATAATAAACAGAAAATCATATGTAAATAGCAACACAAAGTACAGCTATAGTGGGATATATTCCTAAAAGACATACAAAGTACAGCTATAGTGGGATATATTCGTAAAAGACATAGGCAAATTTCAACTGCACAAGACTGCCAGAAGACACAGGTAAGTACAGGCGTAGGCACAGGACAACAGAACAAGACTACCAGAAGACAAAGGTAAGTACAGGCGTTGGCACAGGACAACTGCAGAAGGCTGACAGAACAGGACAACTTCACAAGGCTGCCAGAAGATACAGCTAAGTACAAACAATGGTTAAACAGGAGAACAGAGGTGCCAAAAAGGATAAAAAGAAGCTAAATAAGATTTGAAACCAAATTATTGCCTGAGGAGGCAGGATCAATCCTGCGAAACTCGTTGCATAATTGCAGTTCATAAATAAAATATTTTGACTGTCTTTACTACAGTTGTTGTATGTCTACTTGGAGTAGGTAAGTCCACCTCTACCTCCTCTATTTACCAATAATTTGGTTTTTAAGCTCATATAGTTTCCTTTTATCCTTTTGGCGCCTCTGTTTTCCTGTATAATATTGAGTCCACCCTGGGTGGAGGGTTAAACCCCCTTTTTCTACTCTACAGAGAGCAACTTCTTATTCCTGAGTGGAGTCAGTAAAATCTCCCCACCTGCCTTTACAGTAGGTGCCTAATGGTAACCCTGGTTTGAGAGTATTAATATTTACTCTATATAGTAACCATTTACCAGTACATATTACACTATTGGGGATCTTGGTATTCCTTGTTTTTAAACAATGGTTAAAGTGTAAGTTACACATCTACAGGACGTTTGCAGGAGGAAGGAAAATACTGTAAAGTAAAACTGTGAACGATAGTTGTTTAACAACTAAATCACGTACACAATCCAGCTGTATATTCTGATACACAACCTGCACTACACTGTTCTCTGCTGTGTTGTGGTCCTACCTCCCAAACACTGTTCTCTGCGGTGTTGTGGTCCTAACTCCCACACACTGTTGTATAGTGTTTTGATATTGCCAACCCACTTCACCCCTATGGCTTCCCTGATGTTCTATTACTGGTTACAGTTCAATAAATAATACAAAATGGAAGAGGACACACGTTCAGACAGAGGGGGATAGAAAACGAGGACACTAACTCTACATAAAGGCCACACATGGACAGAAGGGATGAATGCTACAGTGGAGAAAATGGCCATCACATTGAAACATAACACCGTAAAGGTGATTTGGTTTTCAAATACATGTCTGTAGTACAGTACAATTTTTGGATACAAACATAGTGGCCAAATTTTTTACTATACTTAGAGCACTGTGAAAAAAACAAGATTACAGTAATATGTAAATTGTAATAGTGAACATCTATTAATTGAAGTTTTCTGAGTAATAATTAATAAAAATAACAAACAATTTTTTTTTTTCAAAATATATATATAATGACTTATACATTTCTCGGTTTAACACAATAATATTGTTTTTGTAAAGTTACATTTTTTTAAACAAAAAATTAAGTTTATAAAATTTTCATAATACACTTAATAATGCTTTCTTAATAATCGTTGGAGAAACGATATTCGATGTACTGCAAAGTTTAAACGACGGATTACAGTGATTTATAGGTTTGCGATTTTTAAAACTTTAAGGTTGGATTTTTAGCTTTCAATATTTGTTTAGTGGTGGATAATGTTTTACACTGTAATTATTAATAAAAGATATATCTAACGAAATAATGTAAATCTGTGGAAAAAAACTTATTACAAAGTTTAATACTGTGTAGATATGTAAACATTATATTGTGATTTAAAACTTGCACGGCTCAAACGTATTACAGTGTTTAATACTGTGAAGGTAGGTAAAACATTATATTATGATTTAAAACTTGAACGACAAATTTGGCGGTTAATAATGTGTAAATGATATATCTAACGAAATAATGTAAATCTGTGAAAAGAAACTTATTACAAAGTTTAATACTGTGTACTTATGTAAACATTATATTTGATTTAAATCTTGCACGGCTCAAACGTATTACAGTGTTTAATACTGTGAAGGTAGGTAAAACATTATATTATGATTTAAAACTTGTACGGCTATTTTGGTGGTTAATAATGTTTAAATGAATGATGATTTAAAAGTGACATTTAATGATTTGTTTACGGAAGATTTCCATACGTTAATATGAGATTTGTAAAAAATATGTCTGAAACAGTAATATAAATTTAATATTTAAATTGAGATTTACAATTTCATATAGTTTAATTTCAATATTCGTGTAAAAAAATTTAAATCTAAATTTATCCATTAAAAAAAATTTAAACGTTAATGTACGCGGGCGCCCTTTTTTCCTCTTGGGCGCCCATCAAACGATAATTAACATGGAAGTCTATGGCGGCGCCCTTTTTGTCCACTTGCCTCAGGCGCCCGATTTTACTGTTTCCGTCTAATTCCCCCTCCTCTGTGTCTAATCACAAGTTGTAATTTATCTCTGCACTGTGTCACCTGACTGCCACAACATCTAAGCTCATTTGAAAGCACAGGATGTTAAAATTACAGTGGTGTGAAAAACTATTTGCCCCCTTCCTGATATCTTATTCTTTTGCATGTTTGTCACACTTAAATGTTTCTGCTCATCAAACACCGTTAACTATTAGTCAAAGAAAACATAATTGAACACAAAATGCAGTTTTAAATTATGGTTTTTATTATTTAGTGAGAAAAAAAACTTCAAATCTACATAGCCCTGTGTGAAAAAGTGATTGCCCCCCTTGGTAAAAAATAACTTAACTGTGGTTTATCACACCTGAGTTCAATTTCTGTAGTCACCCCCAGGCCTGATTACTGCCAAACCTGTTTCAATCAAGAAATCACTTAAATAGGAGCTATCTGACACAGAAGTAGACCAAAAGCACCACAAAAGCTAGACATCATGCCAAGATCCAAAGAAATTCAGGAACAAATGAGAACAAAAGTACTGTAATTGAGATCTATCAGTCTGGTAAAGGTTATAAAACCATTTCTAAAGCTTTGGGACTCCAGCGAACCACAGTGAGAGCCATTATCCACAAATGGCAAAAACATGGAACAGTGATGAACCTTCCCTGGATTGGCCGGCCGACCAAAATTACCCCAAGAGTGCAGAGAAAACTCATCCGAGAGGCCACAAAAGACCCCAGGACAACATCTAAAGAGCTCCAGGCCTCACTTGCCTCAATTAAGGTCAGTGTTCACGACTCCACCATAAGAAAGAGACTGGGCAAAAACGGGCTGCATGGCAGATATCCAAGGCACAGACCACTTTTAAGCAAAAAGAACATTAAGGCTCGTCTCAATTTTGCTAAAAAACATCTCAATGATTGCCAAGACATTTGGGAAAATACCTTGTGGACTGACGAGACAAAAGTTGAACTTTTTGGAAGGTGCGTATCCCGTTACATCTGGCAAAGAAGTAACACAGCATTTCAGCAAAAGAACCTCATACCAACAGTAAAATATGGTGGTGGTAGTGTGATGGTCTGGGGTTGTTTTGCTGCTTCAGGACCTGGAAGGCTTGCTGTGATAGATGGAACCATGAATTCTAATGTCTACCAAAAAATCCTGAAGGAGAATGTCCGGCCATCTGTTCGTCAACTCAAGCTGAAGCGATCTTGGGTGCTGCAGCAGGACAATGACCCAAAACACACCAGCAAATCCACCTCTGAATGGCTGAAGAAAAACAAAAAGAAGACTTTGGAGTGGCCTAGTCAAAGTCCTGACCTGAATCCTATTGAGATGTTGTGGCATGACCTTAAAAAGGCAGTTCATGCTAGAAAACCCTCAAATAAAGCTGAATTACAACAATTCTGCAAAGATGAGTGGGCCAAAAGTCCTCCAGAGCGCTGTAAAAGACTCGTTGCAAGTTATCGCAAACGCTTGCTTGCAGTTATTGCTGCTAAGGGTGGCCCAACCAGTTATTATTTTCAGGGGGCAATTTCTTTTTCACACAGGGCCATGTAGGTTTTGAGTTTTTTTTCTCACTAAATAATAAAAACCATCATTTAAAACTGCATTTTGTGTTCAATTATGTTATCTTTGACTAATAGTTAATGGTTTTTGATGAGCAGAAACATTTAGGTGTGACAAACATGCAAAAGAATAAGAAATCAGGAAGGGGGCAAATAGTTTTTCACACCACTGTATGTCTGCTTCCATAAAAGCAGGAAGTAGACACACTGCAGATTTATTGCAGGATTTGTATCAGCTGTAACAAAGAAATGTTTTTATTCAAAAGGTTATGTTGTTGCGTATCTTTTAGAGCAGAGAGGAAGTTCTGAGTTCAGGTCCACTATAATTACAACAGAACATCCAAAGTGGGTCTTGACAGGATGTTTGCTGCTTACCTGTTCTCTGTTTTGGATGGGCTTCTCTCCATTGCACTGCCCTGCCACCTGTTTGTGACTCCGACTGCAGCCAGTCGCACAGAGGACAAAGAAGCAGCGCATGCTCTGGCCACTCGTGCTCCCTGTCACCTGTCTGTGGCTCTGACTGCAGCCAGTCGCACAGAGGACAAAGAAGCAGCGCATGCTCTGGCCACTCGCACTCCCTGCCACCTGTTTGTGGCTCCGACTGCAGCCAGTCGCACAGAGGACAAAGAAGCAGCGCATGCTCTGGCCACTCACGCTCCCTGACACCTGTCTGTGGCTCCGACTGCAGCCAGTCGCACAGAGGACAAAGAAGCAGCGCATGCTCTGGCCACTCGCGCTCCCTGTAATTTCTCTCTCCTGCCCATGGCCGGTACAGTGTTATGCATTCTTGACAAGTACCGGTCATACATCAGCATCATTTCTCAAGTATGCATGCCCAGAACACTATCGGCTGCTGTGCACATGCGGGCAGGAGCGCACATTACAGGAATTATTTGTTGAATGGGGGCAGAGCAGCAAAACTGAAATGAGCCCATTCAAACCAGTGATCGCTAGTCAGTGATGGATAAAATATTTTTTTTTTGGGGGGGGGGGGGGGGGGGGGGCACTTGGTAACAGCAGGCCTAGGGCACTGGAAAGTACAAATCCGGCCTTGGCTGTGACCCTCTGAGCAGATTCAACAAGGGCCTGTCCAATATGGTCACATGGCTGTGCTGTCCTCTGTGTATGATCTTGGCTGCACTGCACAGGCATGAATACAGCCCGAGTCTATGCCGTAAGACGTACAGGAGTGTGAGGGAGCAGGTGCTGGCCATACTTGTACACGCACGGAAGCACTGCCACAATGAAGAAGAGGACCAGTGGGGTGGATGAGGATGAAGACTCTGGATCATCCACAGGCACCTCTCTACCAAGGTAGATATATAACATTTCCTTTAAAAAAGAATACAACTCACAGGTTTACTTTATCAGAATCAGAATCAATTTTTTTTCGCCAAGTAAGTTTGCACCTACAAGGAATGTGTCTTGGCAGTTGCTTAACAAACACAAACAAAAACAATACAAGGACAGACAGTGTGAATATTACAAGTTAAGGACATTATAAGTATAGTGGCAGTAAGCAATGTGAGAATTGTTCATTTTCAGTTCTGTGCTGATTACTTTCAAGTCCTGGCAGCTCTAACGTGGTTCAGCATTAAGTATGGCTACCGCTTGAGGAAAAAAGCTGTTCCTGTGTCTGGAGGTTTTGGTAGCGATTGACCGGAATCTTACTCCTGAAGGCATGCACTGGAAGATGGAGTGAGCTGGGTGAGAGGGGTCAGAGGCAATTTTGGTTTCTCTCTTTCTGCACCTGCTTGCGTAAAGATCCTGTAGGGAAGGTAAGCTACAGCCAATTATCCTTTCCGCTGATCGGATAATGCGCTGCAGCCTCCCCTTTTCTAATGCTGAGCAGGAGCCGAACCATACAGTCATAGATGATGTTATGGTGGATTCGATGATTGCAGTGTAGAACTGCACCAATAAATGTTGAGGTAGGCCAAACTTTTTCAGCTGCCGTAGATGGTACATCCTCTGTTGCGCTTTCTTGACAATAGTGGCAGTGTTGTTGTCCCATTTTAGGTCGTTTGAGATCATGGACCCAAGAAACTTGAATGACTACCTGGGTTATTGTGGATCCATTTATGGTTAAGGGGAGGTGCTTGGGGGAGATCTCTAGTCTATTATCATCTCCATAGTTTTGAGAGTGTTTAGTTCCAAGTTGTTGCTGCTGCACCAGAAGGAAAGCTGTCCCACCACATGCCTGTATGCAGACTCGTCCCCGTTTTGTATGAGACCAACTACTGTTGTGTCGTCTGCAAACTTCAGAACCTTAGCAGATGGATCTGTGGAGATGCAGTCATTGGTGTAAAGTGAGTAGAGCAGTGGGGAAAGCACACAGCCCTGGGGTGCACCAGTACTGACTGTCAGAGAGCTTGATGTGAGTTTACCAAGTCTAACATGCTGTCTTCTGTCGGTTAAGAAATCGGTTATCCATTTGCAGATTGATTCAGGTATGTGTAGCTGGAAGAGCTTGCTGTGCAGCAGTGATGGATTTATGGTATTAAATGCAGAGCTGAAATCTATAAATAAAATCCTGGTGTAGGTTCCTGAGTTGTCTAGATGCTGTAGTACATAATGCATACACATGTTCATGCTTATCCCCATTGTAATATGGTCTCATGGGGATAATAAGGAGGAGAAGCCTGAGAGATGTCAGTAAAGGCTGCACTCCCATCACTGATATTCACTGAATGTGGACTAATTACACCACCAGCCTGTTACCCCTCACATTGTATACAGAATACTCTATAATGATCTGTTATCTTATCTCACAGCACAATGTGGAAGACCGACTATAGAAAACCTGGAGCGTCTCTCTCCAGACTGGCAGTATTATTACAGAAGTGCGTTGATAACAGTCCAGTGCAAACCTGGATATTATCCATCATCAGCGTCAATGAGATGCAGCAATCCTCGTATGACCCAGGAGTGGTCTCCGCCCACTGTTACCTGTATAGGTGAGTAACAGCACAGCCTATCTCCATCACATGTACATTATATACCGAGCACTGTATATATATTCTGTGCCAATATTTAAATATGTTACCCCCCCCAACACAATGTAGAGAGTGAAGTATAGCAAACTTGGAGCATCTCTCTGCAGACAGGCATTATTATTACAGAGGTGTAGTGATAACAGTACAGTGCCATCCTGGATATTACCCATCATCAGACAGTAAAATGTGCCCATCCTGGTAGTAACACTGATGAGTGGCTCACTAATGTGACCTGTAAAGGTGAGTACACCTCACACTGTATATACTCTATAATGATCTGTATCCTCATCTTATCTCACAGCACAATGTGGAAGACCGACTATAGCAAACCTGGGGAGTCTCTCTGCAGACAAGGAGTATTATGACAGCGGTGAAGTGATAATAGTACACTGCAAACCTGGATATTATCCATCATCAGCCATAATGACATGCAGCAATCCTCGTACCGCCCAGGAGTGGTCTCCGCCCACTGTTACCTGTATAGGTGAGTAACAGCACAGCCTATCTCCATCACATGTACAGTATATACCGAGCACTACATATATTCTGTGCAAATATTTAAATATGTTACCCCCCCAACACAATGTAGAGAGCCAAGTATAGGAAACCTGGAGCGTCTCTCTGCAGAAAGGCAACATGACAACGGTGGAGAGATAGTCCAGTGCAAAGCTAAATATTATCCAGCAACTCAGACAGTAAAATGTGCCCATCCTGTTAGTAACACTGATGAGTGGCACACTAATGTGACCTGTACAGGTGAGTACACCTAAAACAGGTAATTTGGGTGCCGTAATCTGGATGCCGGAGCCATCGAGGAAGTTTGGGCACCGCCATAGGCTCCCATAATAATAGCCGTGTTTCAATGCTGGCTCTAGACTCTCTGCAGCCTGAAGCAAAATTTTGAGGATTTGCCGCATGACAAACAGCTGCCCCCCCCCAAAACAAAATCCCCACTGATATATATATATATATATATATATATATATATATATATATATATATATATATATATATATATATATACCCATCGTATATACCTTATATCATTTATATCCTACCACTGGTGAGAGATCATCATGGCCAGTAACAGGGGAACCTTCGGCACCTGACCAATCAGGCTTGCACCAAACTGGCCACTCACATCCTCCCCCTGCTCCTTTTACTACCTGGTACTGATGGTCTTGTGGGCAGGACCACAGCACCGTCATTGGGCCAATCACTGCACTCGATCAGTAGCGGTGACCTATGAGATGCCCCCTCAGATTGGTTGCGGCAGGTGCCACCGGTCTAATCTGTACACACTACAGAACCTGGTGAATGTGAGCTGTTTATAAGAGACAACAGATGTGCAATATGCAGTATATTGGAGAGCTTCATAAATCCAATGTGAAGAGGCACGCCATAGACTCTTAAAAGACAACTATCGTGAAAAAAGTAGGCAGGTAAAATCTGACAGAACCGACAGGTTTTGAGCCAGTCCATCTCCTCATGGGGAATTTTCAGGGTTTTCTTTGTTTTCAACAGCATTTCCTGAACAGCAGTTGCAAAGTCTAACTGACAAAATAGTGTGCAAGTGAGTAGGGAGGCTGGCTGGTATCTTGCTATTTTGGCAGTTAAAGTGGACCCAAACCAAACATTTTTTTAATTAAAAATATGTAGTTGAGCACTCTGACACATACAAAGATAAATAAACACTCCTTCAAGCCTATGAGCATTTCAGTGCATGCTTTTCACCCTTCTCTTTCCATAACTAGGGTTATACAGGTGGCAGCCATTAGCAATTCCTCCATTGCCGGACACCATCTACTCCACCAGTTTGCCGGATTATTTCCCGGCAATATGAAAGGAACGGTGGGGTTTCTCCAATAAATGTAAAATATTTGATATTTGTCATCATGCAGCTGAAAAAAGGCTGCTATTTATTATTATCATTTAGAAAATAGATTTTATTTCTGAAATCTTGTATTTTTAATTTGTGTCCACTTTAAACTGTTGTTCAGGAAATGCTGTTGGAAACAAAGAAAACCCTGAGAATTCCCCATGAGGAGATGGCCTGGGGAACACCTCACTAGCTCTCCTCTTAAAATCCTTTGGGATACTCAGGAAACGCAGAAGGGGCGGAGAGGTAGTAGATCCAAAAATAAACACCAGGGAAGCAACACCAGGCAAAGGATAACAAGTTTGACAGTGAAGCCTAAAAAACATAGCTGTCCTCAGCAAAGCTCAATCACAGCCACACTCTGCAATGCCAGATCGATAAATAATAAGACTGCAACTATACATGACCTAATAGAGCTCTCTGATTTGACCTTTTTGACAGAGACCTGGCTTGGGAAACACCTGGCTGGCTTGCACCACACCTCTCACAACCTCAGATCAGCAAGTTCTATAAACTTGGTCACTCCCAGAGTGCACCTCAAAAAATCTGGAGATAGAGCCTTCTGTCATGCTGCCCCTACTCTTTGGAACTCCCTGCCACACCCAGTAAAGACAGCACCATCCCTGGAGCTATTCAAATCCAGACTGAAAAGCCACCTATTTAGCCTGGCATTTCCGGACTTATAAAATTCTTCCTCTGTACCACGATGGTCGGAGCCATGCTTATGCGCTTTGAGTCCTATGGGAGAAAAGCGCTCTACAAATGTTATTTGTTGTTGTTGTTGTTGTTGTTGGTTCTGTCAGATTTTAACTGTCTACTTTTTTATTATAGTGGTCATTTAAACTTAAATTCATTTACTGTATTACTAAGAAGTTCCACTGGAATCACTTTCAGCCATGTTAGGTGTGTAGCTCCGCCCCTTGCAGGAAAAGCCCTCTGTCTTATCTATATATCCAGAGCTGAATATATAGAAAACACCAGAAAGGGCGGAGCTATGCAGCTAAACCCAGCTGCTAGAGGGCTCCAGTGAGACTTCTTAGTAAGTGCAGGTGCCAAAACATTATAACTTGATATCATTAGGCATATATTAGTTTTGATTTTATGCCAGATGTATGCTTTAAAGAGGCACTGTAGTGACATATTTTACCAGAATTATCTGGGTTTTAGCATCAGAAACACTTTCTATATCTTTATATTGCCATATATTGGTATGTAACCCCGCCCTCCCAGTGATGTCACAGGCAGCCTAGGCATTTTACTATGCAGCCTTATCCTCCCAGAGCTTTCTGGGAGACTGGGTTTATTTTGTACTGGCTTCAGAATTCTCAGTAAACGAACATTCCTCAGTGATGCACCTGCCAACAGTAAAGATGTCACCACCAGTGATACATTTCAGAATGTAAATCAGGGTGAGGAAAGATTTTACAATGGGCAAACACTGACTAAATCGTTTATAAAGTAATATTGTGAAAAGTAAGCAATTTTATTATAGCTGATGACCCATCATTGCCCGGGTATGTATTTGGCTGGTGTTGGCCCCGCCCACTTTTTCTAACTCTAAAGGTGCCCCTACATAGTACAATAAAAACCTTCAATTTTCCCGTTTATTCGAAAAAAACGATCGAATGATAGTTCAAAAGAATCTTTTTTTTTATCAAGAAAAAAGAATCGATTATCCCGTTTTTTCAATAAAAATCCAATCGGACATGTTAGAAAAATCTTTATATTCGATCTCACGGAATAATCTAACAAAATTATCTGATCGAAAAAAATTGTACCATGTATGGTCACGATAATACACAAACACTCAATGACCAAGTTTGTGAGCTTTGGCATCAATAATTTGTATATTCCCATAGAAATTAAACAAATCAGATTGGTGGTTTTTGACTCCACCCCTCTCCAGAATTTGAACCCCAGTCACTCAATGACCAACGTTAGCAGGTTTGAGGCATCTGCTATTAACAGTGTAAAAATGGCAGCAATTTAAAAATTCCCCCTTGATAATCAACAGGTGAATTTTGATTGGCTATTATAGGCTCCACCCACTTCCCTGAATAATCTCAGTCACCCAGTGACCATCTGGGTAAAGTTTGAGAACCGTGCCATTAACAGTGTACAAAGGCCTGCAGTTTATAGTGAAATTTGGTTTTAGCTCCGCCCACTTTTTGTAACCTGGACACACAGTCACTCAATGACCAAGTTTGAGAGCTTTTGGGTTCCTGGCATCAAAATTGTGTAAATGGAAGCAGTTTATCCAGCAAAGTAATCTGATTGACTGTTTGTGGCTCCACCCCTTTAGTGATTTTGAACCCCAGTCACTCAATGACTGACTGTAGCAGATTTGAGGCCTCTGCCATTAACAGTGTAAGAATGCCAGCAGTTTCAATATTCTCCTTGATAATCAATAGGTGAATTTTGATTGGCTGTTGTAGGCTCCACCTACTTTTCTGAATATTAATCTCAGTCAACCAGTGACTAACTGTGTCAAGTTTGAGAACCCTGCCATTAACAGTGTAAGAATGGCTGCAGTTTATATTTTCCCATGTAAAAAGTTAGTTGTTTTTGGCTCTGCCCACTGTTTCTAACCTTGACATACAGTCTACATACATACATTTCTAACCTTGATATACAGTCACTCAATGACCAAGTTTATGAGCCTTGTGATCCTTGGCATCAATAAGTTGCATTTTTCCATTGAAATTAAACAAATCCGATTGGCTGTTTGTAGCCCGCCCCCTTTTCAGAATTTAAACCCGTTTCCCCGGTCTGACTGTACCAGATTTGAGGCCTCTGCCATTAAGAGAGTGTAAGAATGGCAGCAATGTAAATATTCCCCTTTAAAATCAAAAGGTGAATTTTGATTGGCTGTTGTAGGCTCCAACCACTTTCTAAATATGAATCCCAGTCACCCAGTGACCCACTATGTCAAGTTTGAGAACCGTGCCATTAACAGTGTAAGAATGGTTGCAGTTTATATTTTCCCATGTAAAAAATAGTTGCTGGCAGGCCCACTTTTTCTAACCTTGACATACAATCACTTAGTTACCAAGTTTATGAGCTTTGGGATCCTTGGTATCAATGGGAATATTTGTATATTCCCACTGAAATTAAACAAATCTGATTGGCTGTTTTTGGCTCCGCCCCTTTCTAAATTTGAACCTCAGTCATCCAGTGACCAACTGTGTCAAGTTTGAGAACCCTGCCAATAACAGAATGGCTGAAATCAATCTAACAAATCTGATTGGCTGTTTTTGGCTCCACCACCTTCAGTGAATTTGGACCCCAGTCAATGACTGACTGTGTCAGGTATGAGGCCTCTGCCATTAACAGTGTAAGAATGGTAGCAATGTAAATATTCCACTTGAAAATCAACAGGTGAATTTTGATTGGCTGTTGTAGGCTCCATCCATTTTCCTGAATATTAATCCCAGTCACCCAGTGACCAACTGTGCAAAGTTTGAGAACCCTACCATTAACAGTGTAAGAATGGATGCAGTTTATATTTGACCAGTGAAATTTGTTTTTGGCTCCACCCACTTTTTTGTAACCTTGAAACACAGTCACTCAATTACCAAGTTTGTGAGATTTGAGGTTCCTGGCATCAAAAATGTGTGAATGGAAGCAGTTTATCCACCAAGGAAATCTGATTGGCTGTTTGTGGCCCCGCCCCTTTAGTGAATTTGGACCCCAGTCCCCCAATGACCATGTAAGAATGGCAGCAGTTTAAATATTCCACTTGAAAATCAATAGGAGAATTTTGATTGGCTGTTGTAGGCTCCACCCACTTTCCTGAATCTTAATCCCAGTCACCCAGTGACCAATTGTGGCATGTTTGAGACCCCTGCGATTAACAGTCTAGGACTGCAGTTTACATTTTCCTATTAAAAATGAATGGCTGAAATTTGATTGGCTGTTTTATGCTCCACCCACTTTTCCTGGATTTGTAACCTTGGTCGCCAAGTGACTAACTGTGCCAAGTGTGGGGACTCTCTGACTTGAGAATGATTACTGTGAGAATGGCAGGAGAGTAGCTTAACCACTTAATGGCAACCTGACTTATTGAAAACATCCTGTTTGAGCCTGTTAATGTCTCCAGGACGTTTTAATAAATCGCTCGCTCCCGCCGCCGCTCTGCACGTGTTCGCCCCACCCTCCGCCGCCGTTAACCGTCGGGTCACCACGATCTGTGATTAAGGAAAAGGAACGAGCGGTCCTCTACTCAATCGCAATGCCTGAAATGAATGGACGTGACCGCAATCAGCGGCCACGTCCATTCATAAAACAGGAAGCCGTCACAGTTTAGTAAAATGTAAAAAAAAGTGAACACTTCCTATAAAACGGGAGAGTGTTCACAAAAGTAAAATTACACATACAGGCAAATACATACACATACACTTATTAAATATTAATAAAATTAACAACTTACACTTCCACCCCCCCCCCCCCCCAAAAAAAAGGGGAGCCTTTTTAATTTATATTTTATGAGGGAACATTACTTTTACTTTACTACATAGGGGCTTGTAATTATGGACCAGACAAAAAAACAAACCAAATAAAACTGAAAAATAACACCTATATTTCCTAACAATATATTGTTGCCATACGTTGTGATAGGGACATCATTTAAACGGTTTAATTATCAGGTCAACTGGGCAAATAAAATGTGTCAGTTTTATCCACACGAGAACGTCTTATTTTAAAACTATAATGGCTGAAAACTGATAAATAGTGATTTTTTTGCCATTATTTTCTTATTTTTCCTGTTAAAATGCATTTTAGAATAACAAATTCTTAGCAAAATGTACTACCCACAGAAAGCCTAATTGATGGTGAATAAAACAAGGTATAGATCATTTTGTTGTGATAAGTAGTAATAAAGTTATTGGCGAATAAAAGGGAGCAGCACTGACAGGTGAAAATTGCTCTTGTCCATTAAGGTAAAACCCCTTGTGGGTGAAGTGGTTAAGTGTCCGTCTTTCTTATCTCAAAAGCTTGGGAGCTATGCATTTTGTTCATCCCTCCAAGATATCGTATATACGCCGACTCGTATATAAGCCGACCCCCCAACTTTTATGTTAGAAATCAGGAAAAAGTCATTGACTCGCATATAAGCCCCCCTCCCCCCAGTATAAATATTGTGATGTTCTCCCAGCATGAGGTGGCCTCCCTCTCCATAACCAAATGTGCACCCAGGTGTTAGGCAGTCCTCCTTCCCACAGCCAAATGTGCACCCAGGTGTTAGGCAGTCCTCCTTCCCACAGCCAAATGTGCACCCAGGTGTTAGGCAGTCCTCCTTCCCACAGCCAAATGTGCACCCAGGTGTTAGGCAGTCCTCCTTCCCACAGCCAAATGTGCACCCAGGTGTTAGGCAGTCCTCCATCCCACAGCCAAATGTGCACCCAGTAGGCATATATTTACAATCAGATTTTGGTACCTGTGCTTTGGGGAAGTCTAGATCAATTGAAGAATCCTGCCATCCTGGATGGCAGGAGAGTGCCTGCAGCAGAATGTGGGGCAGAGCTCAGTGTCTGGTATTAATGGAAGGCAGGATCGGAGGGCAGGATCAGATGCCAGCAAAGTGGGACAGGTGCTCCTCCACTTTCAATTGCGTGTCCCGCTTTCCCTGCATGGTGGTGGCCAGAATATGTTATGGATCTGGGCATCGGTGCTGGCAGTGATGTGTCTGGAGTGACACAGCCCACGCTGAATCACTAGCACAATGATCGGAGATTCCCTCTTCAGTCCTGTACTTGCTGTCTAAAGACGCCACTAGATGGCGTCATCTATATGAAACACGTCATCTATATGAAACAGCAAGTGCAGTATGAAGAGGGAATCCCCGATCATTGTGCTGGTGATTCAGCGTGGGCTCTGTCACTCCAGACACGTCACTGGCAGCATCGGATGCCCGGATCCATAACACATTTTGGCTGGCCACCGCTGTGCACGGAAAGCGGGATACGCTTGTGGCTGAAAGCACGCTGGCATCCGATCCTGCTCTCCGATCCCGGATCCCGCCTTCCACTATGGACACCCCGCTCTGCCTCACATTCCACTGCAGGCACTCTCCTGCCATCCAAGATGCCAGGACTGCATCCCACATCTCCACTGAAAGTGGAGGAGCTCCTGTCCCACACAGAAATGGCCACTCAAAGTAGGTGACTCACATACAAGCCGAGACCCCCACTTTTGGGCTACTTTTTTGGGGTAAAAAATTCGGCTTGTATGTGAGTATATACGGTAAATGAAATTTGGTTTGCACATGCATTACGGTGGGAAAAGCCTGGAATCTCAGTGACAGAGGCGAAGGGAGCGCAAAGGGGTGGAGCTATGCATATGAAACTGTCAGTGCACTCTGCCGCAGGGTCATAGGAATGTAGTTTTTGGCATTGTGGTGCGATGCAATGGGGGGAGCTTCGCACCACATCACTGTGGCCAGGTGTAAAACTGTTCTAAATGGTCTTTCCTAAACGAAGCAAGTTTTATTCAATGTACAAAGAAGTAAAATTATAATACATGTAATCTCTGTTGAGTACACTTTACATACTATAATAGATTATTTCTCCAATGGGCCCCACCAGAAGGCATGTGCAGAAGGGGGGGGGGGGCTCTGGGTGCCCAAGCACCCCCCTTTTAAAACTGCCATAAAAAGGCCCCTTTGGCTGCAAAAACTAAGCACCACCTCCAGCTGTGATAAGCCCCACCCCTTCCCATGGAAGCACCACACACACCCATGAGAAGCTCCTTCCTATCTGGGATACTTTAAATAAAGAGGTGCTATACAGGAATCATAGTGTAACCATACCTACAGCTGTGTGGGAGCAGGTAAGATGGTGTTTCTCTGACAGCAGTGGCCTATCCCTCCCCCAGCATCCACAGTGACCTTTCCCTCAACCCTGCACCCACAGGGACCTCTCCCTCCACCTAGGACCCATACTGACCTCTCCCTCCCCAGCTTTAGCACTGCAGTGATCCTGCTTCCCACAGCACCCATACTGACCCCTCCCTCCCCAGCACCAACATTGACTTTTCCCTCCCCCAGCAGCACCCTTCCTGTCCCCAGCAGCACCCATAGTGACCTGCTCCAGCACCTAAACTGATCCCTCCCTACACCAACACCCCCAATGTCTTCCACTTCCTGCAGCACCCACACTGACCTCTACTTCTCTCAACATCCAAGCCACCCCTTCCCCCATAGATGGCACCCAGTACTCACACTCACATGACCTCAAGTACCTGCACCCAGGCCTGACATTGCACACAGTAATCACACCTGCACACAGCCTCCACATGGTCCCCACTATCTGCACCAAGCACCCACTTAACCAGTACCCACACACAAAGTATCTGCATTCAAAACCCATGTGACACCCAAAGACCACCCATAGCCAGCACCCAGTACAGGCATGGTGCCAAGTATTCGCACCCATGTCACACCCAATACCTGCACCCAGCACCCACATGACATCCAGTACATGTACCCAGCACCCACATGACATCCAGTACATGTACCCAGATCTCACATTGCACTAAGTACTTGCAATCAGCACCCACATGACACTTGATACCCTCCCACAGCCAGGACCGACATGAGACTCTCTACTCACACCCAGAACCCACATGGCACCCAGCATCTGCATTCAGCACTCACATGACAACCAGTACCCCCAGCCAGAAATGAGGAGGGAGGTGTAACGATCGGTGTAACAGAGAGGATCTGATTACCGGTGATCTGCAGTATCACCAATAGAGATGTCGCGAACCTCCGATTTTTGGTTCGTGAACCGGGTTCGCGAACTTCCGCGGAAGGTTCGGTTCGCGGAAAAGTTTGCGAACCGCAATAGACTTCAATGGGGAGGCGAACGTTGAAAAATAGAAAAAATTATGTTGGCCACAAAAGTGATGGAAAAGATGTTTCAAGGGGTCTAACACCTGGAGGGGGGCATGGCGGAGTGGGATACATGCCAAAAGTCCCCGGGGAAAAATCTGGATGTGACGCAAAGCAGCGTTTTAAGGGCAGAAATGACATTGAATGCTAAATTGCAGGACTAAAGTGCTTTAAAACATCTTGCATGTGTATACATCAATCAGGGAGTGTAATTAGAGTACTGCTTCACACTGACACACCAAACTCACTGTGTAACGCACCGCAAACAGCTGTTTGTGTAGTGACGGCCATGCTGGACTACTGCGCAACATGGCGAGGTTGCTCTTCCTCACTCAGTGATGTCAGGTAATGTGTGACTTCCTTCTCAACTTTCCATGGCATTGTTAAAAAGCTTACGTTTTGTTTTTAAATTACATTTTCTACTTGCTGTGTACTTCTTCAGTACCGCTACAAATCCTGTGGAGGCGGGCAAGTCTGCCATTGTGACCCCGGGTAATGGCCGGGGAATGAGGGGTTTGAATCCGGTGTGGAGCCTGAGCAACGGCTACCACTACACATCCAAGGAGGGCAGGGGGCAGGCATGCACGCCCACCCACCCCGAGGTAGTGACCAAAAATAACAATACAGGAGGAGGACTTTCGAGGCCCTGCTGTGTATTTGAAATGAATGTACTTTAAATCCTTTCACGAGAACCAGTTATGGCGGGCAAAGATGACACCACATTCCTTTCATGAGAATCATATGGAGGCGGGCAAGTCTGCCATTTGTGACCCCGGGTAATGGCCGGGGAATGAGGGATGGAATCCGGTGTGGAGCCTGAGAAATGGCTACCACTGCACATCCAAGGAGGGCAGCAGGCAGGCATGCACGCCCGCTCCGAGGTAGTGACCAAAAATAACAATACAGGAGGCGGACTTTCAAGGCCCTGCTGTGTATTTGAAATGAATTAACTTTAAATCCTTTAACGGGAATCCGTTATGGAGGGCAAGTCTGCCATTGTCACCGCGGGGAATGAAGGTTGGATTGCGGACCGAAGTGGGAGCCTGCTGAGACCCATGCTGTAGCTGCCCTGACCGTGCTTTGCAGACCAGGCATCTGTGGTCAGATGGACCCATGAGCCAGCGGGAAGACAAACCAAGTCGAAAGCATTTGCCAAGAATGTTTAACGGAGGGCAAGTTTTTTTGCCCTTTTTTTAAATTGTTTGAAAATGATAGATGGTTGTATTTTTAAATTGTTTGAAAGTTTAGATGGTTGTATTTTTAATTAAATTGTTTGAAAGTTTAGATGGTTATATTTTTAAATTGTTTAAAAGTGTAAACATTCAAGTGCAAGTTATGCACTGACTGCCAGGTATAATGTGCAGTCACAGATGCAGTGAAAGGTATGCAGTGACTGCAAACAGCCGTTTGTGTAGTGACGGCCGTGCTGGACTGGTGCGCACCATGACGAGAGTGCAGGTGATGGTAGCTTTTCAGCCCATATGCTCGCCCGGCTGATGTAGCTGAATGACAGAACAGTGACTGTCCAGCTGATCAAATTTGGTCTGACCACAATGAAGCAACGACCTTATTATCTTTTGTGTGCCACCCCCACCCGAGACACTGAAATAGCCGGCGGTCATTGCTTCATTGTGATGCGCAAGCCCCTTCACCGCGGCAAGGTAATGATCACGAAGGGGGATGGGCATATGTACACGCACCAGAAAAATTAGTGTAGCAGCCGCTGCTAGCAGCGGCCTTAAAAATTCAGGAATCCGCCTAGAGTCCTGGACCCTGTTGGTGGTGGCGGAGAAGGCAGTCAAGCGGCCTGCAGGCAGAGATGCTGTGTGTGGGGACTGACTTAGTCTTCGGTCGTGCAGTAACCCTCCGTGATCCATTCCTCATTCATTTTGATAAAGGTCAGGTACTGAACACTGTCGTGATGTGGTAATAGCTGGCGAGCTAATAGTTCCGCCACGCCAGCTGTCAGAAGCCGGGCAAGAGGGTGACTGGCAGACATTTGCTTCTTCCGCTCAAATACTTCCTTCACGGACAGCTGGGTACTGCTGTGGGCAGAGTAGAAGAAACCGCTGAAGGGAAGAGGCGGTGTGGAGGAGGGTGGCTGTGAAGGTGCAAGGGAGAAAGTGGATGAAGAGTGGACCTGAAGGAGGAAGAGGAGAAGGAGGGTGGCTTGTCTTTTGAGGGGTGCTGCTTTTGCTCAGGTGTTCTTGCCATAGCTGTTTGTGCCTTCTCTCCAGGTGCCTTCGTAAGGCACTTGTCCCTACGTGAGAGTTGGCCTTTCCATGGCTCAATTTTTGCTGGCAGAGACAACAGATGGCTTTGCTCCGATCTGAGAAACACACGTGAAAAAATTTCCAAACCGCTGAGCCCCCCTGGGGTGATGGCGCTACGGTGGCATCAGCTGCTGACGTTGAAGGGCATGTTGGCTGTCTGGCCATAGCTGGCGATACATGGCGCCGGACACTGCCCCCAGCTGTTTCTGAGGACGAGCTCCCTCTGCTTCTATCATGAAGTCGTCTCCTCCTAGTCCTCTCTGACTCCTCCTCTGAACTGTCCCCCTGGTCATCTCCTCTACCGGGAACATATGTGGTATCCGTATAATCGTCATCATAATCCTCCTGGCCAGCTGCACTTTCCTCAGACACCTCCTCACGATTTTGGGAAGTGATGGCACGTGCCTTCTTCTGAGCACTGTATTTTGGGCCAGGTCCGCACGAAATCACAGCAACATCACAGGTCCGCACGAAATCACAGCAACAACATTTTGTTTACTTAACCCACCTCATCACTACACATAACTTCCTGTAGTGTTGAGTGAACCCAGCTCACTGCATACACCTACTACCTGTTGTGTTGAGTGAACCCAGCTCACTACAGGTAGTAGGTGTATGCAGTGAGCTGGGTTCACTCAACACAACAGGTAGTAGGTGTATGCAGTGAGCTGGGTTCACTCAACACAACAGGTAGTAGGTGTATGCAGAGAGCTGGGTTCACTCAACACAACAGGTAGTAGGTATATGCAGTGGGCTGGGTTCACTCAACACTACAGGTAGTTATGTGCAGTGATGAGGTGGGTTAAGTAAACACAACAGGTAGTAGGTATATGCAGTGAGCTGGGTTCACTCAACACTACAGGTAGTTGTGTGCAGTGATGAGGTGGTTTAAGTAAACACAACAGATGGCTGCAGTAGGTGTATGCAGTGAGCTGGGTTCACTCAACACTACAGGTAGTTATGTGCAGTGATGAGGTGGTTTAAGTAAACACAACAGGTAGTAGGTGTATGCAGAGAGCTGGGTTCACTCAACACAACAGGTAGTAGGTATATGCAGTGAGCTGGGTTCACTCAACACTACAGGTAGTTGTGTGCAGTGATGAGGTGGTTTAAGTAAACACAACAGGTAGTAGGTGTATGCAGTGAGCTGGGTTCACTCAACACAACAGGTAGTAGGTGTATGCAGTGAGCTGGGTTCACTCAACACTACAGGAAGTTATGTGTAGTGATGAGGTGGGTTAAGTAAACAAAACAGGTAGTAGGTATATGCAGTGAGCTGGGTTCACTCAACACTACAGGTAGTTATGTGCAGTGATGAGGTGGTTTAAGTAAACACAACAGGTAGTAGGTGTATGCAGTGAGCTGGGTTCACTCAACACAACAGATAGTAGGTGTATGCAGTGAGCTGGGTTCACTCAACACAACAGGTAGTAGGTGTATGCAGAGAGCTGGGTTCACTCAACACAACAGGTAGTAGGTATATGCAGTGAGCTGGGATCACTCAACACTACAGGTAGTTGTGTGCAGTGATGAGGTGGTTTAAGTAAACACAACAGGTAGTAGGTGTATGCAGTGAGCTGGGTTCACTTAACACTACAGGTAGTAGGTGTATGCAGTGAGCTGGGTTCACTCAACACTACAGGTAGTTATGTATTCTGTTTCAGCTGCTGTGGCTATGTAATTACTGATCCCTAGACTGTCCCAAGTCCCAGTGGAATGGCAATAACTTACATAAGGGCAGTATCCACAGATAGGCGACTCAATGGACGACACAGATGAAGATCTTGAAGAGGTTTAATCTTGCAGTGTAGATCTTACAGTGACAAATTCCATAGGTCAAAACGAAGTAGCTTTACCAGGTACAGAGAGAAGATGCAGCACATGCTTACAGATACTTGTCTGAAGAGATACTGACTATGGGAGGAGTGGCTACATGGGTGGAACAAAACTACAGGGAAGGGAGAGGAACAAACTAGCTACAGCCAAACTTAGCTGATGAACATCATAACACAAGTCCATGTATGTGGGACACAACACTCCCCGCCTGAAATCTTTAGATTTCACTAATATTATAGCAACATTAATCTAATGTTAAGTCCATAGTTCAACAAACTTGTCCTTAAAAACCTGTAAAAGAAAGCAAACAGCAATAAACATAGCAAACTTTGCTTGAGTAAGTCTCAGTAGGTTTTCTTGACAAAGTTCTTGTAACACAACCCATCTTCAAGTCAGGGAGGCCACAATATGTCAAACCTCATCTGACTCACAATTGTAATCCAAGGGATAAACAGTTTCAGGAGTTTCAGGTCTTGCCTTGACCTGAAGAGTGTTCTTCATGAGGTAGTAGCAACACCACCTCAGTAACAGGTCTGAAGAAGATTTTAGTTGTACCTCCTTTGGTAATCTTGACTTCGACCTTCCTCACCTTCCCATCTTCACTGGGAATGGCTTTGACAATAAGTCCAGTTGGCCAGTCATTGCGAGAAACGTCTTTATCTCTCAGTAGCACAAGGTCTCCTTCTTGAAGATTTGGCTTAGTCTCTTGCCATTTATGGCGGCTCTGAAGAGTATGCAGATATTCCTTCCTCCAACGGCTCCAGAATACATTTGCCAGATGTTGAACCTGCTTCCACTGACGTCTGTGAATGTTAGAGCAGTCCAAGTCCACGGGTGGTAGTGGGATGTTGCCAACCTTTTGAGTGAGAAGTGTTGCAGGAGTTAATATTGTTGGAGAATCTGGATCTGAAGACACAGGTACTAGTGGTCTTGCATTAATTATTGCAGAAACTTCAGCTAGTAGAGTAGTCAATGTCTCGTGGGTAAGTCGTCCTGAGTCTAACAACATGGAATTCAAGATTCGCCTTGTAATTCCGATCATGCGTTCCCAGGAACCTCCCATGTGGGAAGAGTGAGGGGGGTTAAAAACCCATGAACATCCACTGTTTTTCAAGAAATTATCCAGTTGTAGTTCCTTGCAGGCTCCAACAAAGTTGGTTCCACAGTCAGACCTGAGTTGCTTGACAGGACCTCTAATGGCGAAAAATCTTCGAAGAGCATTGATGAAACAGGAGGAGTCCATAGACTCAATTACCTCAATATGCACAGCTCGTGCACTTAGGCAAGTAAACAGTACGGCCCACCGTTTATTGTTAGCCATGCCACCACGGGTCTTGCGTGCACAGACCGACCATGGGCCAAAGACATCCACTCCGACATAGGTAAAAGGTGGGTCAGTGCTCAGTCTGTCTATTGGGAGATCAGCCATTTGCTGATGATGGTGAGTTCCTCTCAACCTATGACACTTTACACACTTGTGAAGCACTGAAGAAATGCATCTTTTCATTCCGGTGATCCACAAACCTGCTGATCTGACAACACCTTCAGTGAACTGTCGGCCTTGGTGCTTCACTTGTTCATGGTAATGCCGAACTAAAAGAACAGCTACATGGTGACTGCCAGGCACAATGACTGGACTTTGCTCCTTGCTGGAAAGGTTGGCTTTCCCAATCCGACCTCCTACACGTAACAACCCATGTTCATCAATGATTGGATTTAACTTTAGAAGAGGATTGTTTTTGGGAAACTTGCAGTTTTCCATGATAAGGTTGATTTCTTTTGTGTAGCTCTCCTGTTGCACACATTGAAGTATAATTTCTTCAGCATGAGAGATTTCTTCAAAGGTGGGATGGTTCTTACAAATGTGCCAACCACGGCACTCGAGTGGCATTCCAGAATTACCCTTGAAGCAGCAAACAATATGTCTCAGGCGTGCAATGACACGGGTTAGAGATGACCATGTGGAGAATCGCTGGAAGCGGTGTGATCCAAGTGTTTTCTTCTGATGTATGGTAGTATAAAGAGTGATACTTTCAGGTCTGATTTCCTTGTCAACTTCAGAATCTACTAAGTTGAAAACATCAGAAGTGCTGGACTCAGATTTATCATGTAGGAAATCTGGAGGCAGTAGCCAGTTTGACCTTGCAAGTTCATTTGCTGGTAATGCTCTAGTGCCATGGTCTGCTGGGTTCTGATTGGTTGAAATGTAATGCCATTGTTGTGGTGTGGAAAACCTTCGGATACGTTCTACTCTGTTGCTGACATACACATAGAACCGTCTAGTTTGGTTGTGTATGTACCCGAGCACAACTTTGCTGTCAGTGTAGAAGTCAAAGGAGTCAATCACAGTGTCCATTTCACTCTTAATGGTTTCTGCCATTTCTACAGCTAACACAGCTGCACAGAGTTCAAGCCTTGGAACAGTGTGTCCAGACTTTGGTGTTAGCTTAGTCTTACCAAGGAGAAACCCCACAGAAGGTCTATTATCAAGTCCAGTAAGATGAAGGTAGGCTACAGCTGCAATTGCCTCAACAGATGCATCTGAAAAGATGTGAATTTCTTTCCTTTTAGCAGAAGCTAGGGAGATGGATGTGTAGCAGCGTGGGATTTGGAGATTTTCCAGTGCCTTTAAGGAATTCTTCCATGTTTCCCATGCTTTCAGCTTATTATCAGGTAGTGGAGTGTCCCAGTCTACCTTCTCCAATGTGAGTTGTCTCAACAGAAACTTTCCTCGGATTGTCACTGGAGCTACAAATCCCAAGGGGTCGTAGATACTGTTGACGACCGACAAGACTCCCCTTTTTGTAAAGGGCTTATCACAGATTGACACTTGAAAGGTGAATGTGTCTTGCTTGATATCCCAGAGCAAGCCAAGACTGCGCTGCATGGGAAGGTCTTCAGACCCTAAGTCAAGATTCTTTAGGTTAATAGCATAGTCCTCCTTGTGGAAGGCCTTCATTACCTTGTTGCTGTTGGAGATGATCTTGTGTAGTCTAAGGTTGGCCACAGACAACATTTCTTGAACGCTTCGTAGAAGGTCAATAGCTTCTTCCTCTGTAGGAAGGGATTTAAGTCCATCATCCACATAGAAGTTTTTCTCCACAAAATGACGAGCATCAGTTCCATACTCTTGTTCACCTTCTTGGGCAGTTCTTCTCAGTCCGTAGATTGCTACTGAAGGTGAAGGACTGTTCCCGAATACATGCACCTTCATGCGGTAGTCTATGACCTTGTCATTTAAGTCATTGTTTCTGTGCCATAGGAACCTAAGGTAATTTCTGTCCTGCTCACGGACAATGAAGCAGTGAAACATTTGTTGGATGTCAGCCATTACTGCTATAGGCTCTTGTCTGAATCGGATTGACACTCCTATAAGGCTGTTGTTCAAGTTGGGCCCAGTAAGAAGAACATTGTTCAAACTGACTCCTTCATATTGAGCACTCGAGTCAAATACTACTCTAATTTGACTAGGTTTGCGGGGGTGGTACACACCAAAGGATGGAAGATACCAGCATTCTTCTCCCTCCTTCAATGGTGGAGCAGGTTCAGCGTGATCATTTTCTAAAACCTTCTGCATAAAGGATACAAAATGTTTCTTCATCTCTGGTTTCTTCTCAAAGGAACGTTTTAATGAAGCAAATCTGGACACTGCTTGCTGACGGTTGTTTGGCAGTCTCTCTCTCGGTGTACGAAAGGGTAGAGGGGCTACCCAACTGTTTTCTTGGTTTTGAGTGAATTCCTTATCCATGATCTTGAGAAACTCTTTGTCTTCAATGGCAAGTGCTGGTTTGTCGTCATTACTAGTTGTAATGAACACTGTGTCACCAATGCAATCTTCCTGGTGATGGAAGATGGGTTTACTGTCACTGGTGATGTTGAATCTCTCCTTAACACTGTAATGATAAGGACATGGTTCGAAAAGAGTTTTGCGCCCATTAGGTAGAATGTAAGTTTTGCAAGAAGAAATGTTGGTAGCTCTTTTCGTTCTGTTTACACACACATTTCCAATGACAACCCAGCCAAGATCAAGGCGCTGGGCATACGGAGCATCATGGGAACCATTTATTTGCTGGCGTGCTTTATGCACCCTTAGAATGTCTCTGCCGAGCAAAAGAAGAATTTCTGCATTTTCATCAAGTGGTGGTAAGTGTTTGGCGACAGCTCTTAAATGTGCATGATGAAAGGCAGCTTCAGGTGTAGGGATCTCTTCTCTGTGGGAAGGAATCTGGTTGCATTCAGCAAGGGTAGGCAGTGGCAGTTCTATAGTACCATCAAGAGAAGCTATCATGAATCCATTAGCTCTTCTCCCTGTCACTTCTGAAACACCTCTACATGTGCCAAGTGTGTATGGCAGGGAATCTCCTTTAACTCTGAAGTAATCAAAGAATTGTGACTTAGCAAGTGAGTGATTGCTCTGATCATCCAGAATGGTATATAGTTTCATGGCTCTTTCAGGCTGTCCCTCGGGATACACTCTGACTAGGCATATCTTTGCACAAGACCTGTCACAAAGATCTTCTCCACAAACCTCAGTGCATGTAGAAGAAATTAAAGTAGAGTCTGCTGTCTGGTTTGCATTCTCCCCGCCATGATTTGTGGCAGGATCAGAATCTGCAGAGGAAGAGGTATGCTGAAGTGGATGGAGTGCTTGTACATGGGTGTTGCTTCCACAATCTTTGCATTTGATTTCAGCCTTACAGTCTTTTGCAAGATGTTCTGTTGAAGCACAGCACTTGAAGCAAATCCCAAGTTTCTTTAAAATTTCTTTGCGTTCTTGCAATGGCCTTTTTCGGAACCCATGGCAGTTCTTAAGAGCATGTGGTTTCTTATGAATTGGACATTGGCGATTGGGATTATCCGTTTTATCTCCTTGTCTGCTCCTTTCAGTGTTATCAGCAGGATCAGGTAGCACATTAGTCTTTTTAACTGACATGGGACCCCTGTGACTCCTGGGTTTATTCAAAGCAAATTTGTCTTTAGCGAAATTTGAACCTGAGATGTTTGACTCGTTGAAAAAGAAGCTTGGATCATTCTTGGTTTCTGCAATGTTCTTGATGAAGTCACAGAAGTAGAAGAATGGTGGGAAAGAAACCTTTTTCTCTTTCTTGTACTTTGAACCCATGGTTGCCCACTTCTCCTGTATTCCATATGGCAGTTTTGCAGCAATTGGATTCACACCATGGGCAGTGTCAAGATAGCTAAGGCCTGGGAGGTGAGGATCTGCCTTAGCAAGCTGTAGTTCAAGCAAAAGATCACTCAGTTCCTGAAATTTCTGATTATCCTTACCAGATATCTTGGGAAAGTCTTTCAACCTTTTAAGCAGAGCATCTTCTACAGCTTCCGGACTACCATAACTCTGGTCTAGGCGTTCCCAAGCTGCATGTAGGCCTGCAGATGGATTGTCAACATGAACAGCTTTCAGTCGTTTCACACGTTCTCTTGACTGAGGGCCTAGCCACTTTATTAACATGTCAAATTCTTCACCAGGAGGTATTCCCAGGTCGTTTATTGCAGCCTTAAAGGTAGACTTCCATCCTCTATAATTTTCAGGGTGGTCATCGAAGCTTGTGAGGCCAGTGCTTGTGAGCTCACGGCGAACCATGTATCTAGCTAGATCTGACACATCAGCACATGGTGGCCTGGGAAGGTATGGATTTGCATGGGGGTTTAAGCCAGGAACAGGTTGAAAGTCCATTGCTATGGCAGGATGTGATTCAGAAGTAATGTTATCAGGAAGCATATCAGTAACATGAAGAGGTGATGGTAGCTTGGCTTGAATGCTGACCCCTGGTTTGACAGCTGGATACTTAGTAGTCTGAGCATTGTGAGGCAAGATGCGGCTTGAGGGCCCATCTTGATGTGCAGAAGGACCAGAAGGTTTAAGGTCTTGCATGGACACAATACGTTCAGATGGCTGATGTCTTAAAGGAGTGTCCATGTCATCAGGAGCATCAAAGGGTGCAGAGAGATTGCTGTTCTGGTTGAGGACATAGTTCTTTGTGCGCTCTATCGGATCTTCTGAGTTTGCCATGCTGACACTGTCTAAATCACTTCCAACAGCTTCTTCTAAAACTCTTAATTTTGCTTCTGCAGTAGCTTGCTCACATTTTCTTTCTAGAGCTTCAATTTCAACTTTCTTGCGGGAAGCTTCTGCTTCCATTTCTGCTTTCTTGAGGGAAGCCTCAACATTATGTGCAGTGATGAGGTGGGTTAAGTAAACACAACAGGTAGTAGTAGGATGCAGTGAGCTGGGTTCACTCAACACAAAGCTAGGTATATGCAGTGATGAGGTGGGTTAAGTACACACAACAGGTAGTAGTAGGATGCAGTGAGCTGGGTTCACTCAACACAAAGCTAGGTATATGCAGTGATAAGGTGGGTTAAGTAAACACAACAGGTAGTAGGTGTATGCAGTGAGCTGGGTTCACTCAACACAAAGCTAGGTATATGCAGTGATGAGGTGGGTTAAGTAAACACAACAGGTAGTAGGTGTATGCAGTGAGCTGGGTTCACTCAACACAAAGCTAGGTATATGCAGTGATGAGGTGGGTTAAGTAAACACAACAGGTAGTAGGTGTATGCAGTGAGCTGGGTTCACTCAACACAAAGCTAGGTATATGCAGTGATGAGGTGGTTTAAGTAAACACAACAGGTAGTAGGTGTATGCAGTGAGCTGGGTTCACTCAACACAAAGCTAGGTATATGCAGTGAGGAGGTGGGTTAAGTAAACACAACAGGTAGTAGGTGTATGCAGTGAGCTGGGTTCACTCAACACAACAGGTAGTTATGTGCAGTGATGAGGTGGGTTAAGTAAACACAACAGGTAGTAGGTGTATGCAGTGAGCTGGGTTCACTCAACACTACAGGTAGTTATGTGCAGTGATGAGGTGGTTTAAGTAAACACAACAGGTAGTAGGTGTATGCAGTGAGCTGGGTTCACTCAACACAAAGCTAGGTATATGCAGTGATGAGGTGGGTTAAGTAAACACAACAGGTAGTAGGTGTATGCAGTGAGCTGGGTTCACTCAACACTACAGGTAGTTATGTGCAGTGATGAGGTGGTTTAAGTAAACACAACAGGTAGTAGGTGTATGCAGTGAGCTGGGTTCACTCAACACAAAGCTAGGTATATGCAGTGATGAGGTGGGTTAAGTAAACACAACAGGTAGTAGGTGTATGCAGTGAGCTGGGTTCACTCAACACAACAGGTAGTAGGTGTATGCAGTACTGGGTAGTACAATGTGCAGCTCCCTGTCACACACACAGGTCACTGAATGTGCTGGGCTGCTGGCAGTGGCACACACACACTATCAATTAGCAAGGCTGTGCATGCAACAAAAGTGTCAGTTTGACACACAGTAAAAAAAAAAAAAGTACAGGATGAGCTTTGACAAAAGCTAGGGTGCTATAAAGCAATAACAATCAGACAGGAGCAAACTAAGCAGCCAAGAACCTAACTAATCTGTCCCTAGAAGAACAAGTCTGCAGCAGCTGTCCCTTTCCTCTCACTAGCAGGCACACGAGTGAGTGTAATGGCCACCGGACCCTGCCTTATATAAGGGGGGGTGGGGATCCAGGGCTTACTGTAGCCTGAATGGCTACAATGTGCCTGCTGACTGTGATGCAGAGGGTCAAAGTTGACCCTCATAGAGCATTATGGGGCGAATCGAACTTCCGGAATAGTTCGCTTTGCGCAGGCGAACGCGAACCCCCAATGTTCGCCTGGAACCGTTCGCCTGCGAACCGTTCGCTACACCTCTAATCACCGAGAATACAGATATATACCTGATTATTGATGATCTGCAGTATCACCGATAATCAGATATATCACTAACCTCTGGACACCTGAGTAATATGAGTGTTTGGTGCAACAGTAATACTTTGAGGAGAGCACCCGAATAGAGGGTGCAAGGCAGTAAGAAATACTGCCCAAAGAACAGGCTCCTTCCAATGGCCTGAGCCTCCCCAAAGGGAGGAGTCAGGCTGAGAGTGGGAAGGACCAGAGTGTGAGTGACACCAATAGAGGAATACAAAAGAAGAGAGGGGCGCACTGAGTCCTTTGAGTGATGTTGCTATAGTACAATAGGACAGGTCTTACCTGTTTGAAGAGCGGCCGGCACAGCGTGCACACAGCCCGGATACGCTTGGTCCCTCTTAGCCGAGCCGGGGACTGAGCTCAGGCGCAGGGCGGAGGTGACGTCACACACTCCAGGAAGTGGAGAGTCCGTTGCCCAGTAACGCCAGAACGCTCTATACAGAGTCGCTGGCGCTGTGTGTCACTGGATAAAAAAGCCATGTTACATGTCAAAGCACATACGTGATCTATCTGTTAAGCTGCCCGTGTGAGCTGTACTATGTGGGACGTACCACCCAAAAATTTCAGACTAGACTGAACAAACACAGGTCCAGGTCTGAGCACCCGCGGCGGCTTTTCCGCGTTTTCTCACAGGAGGACCGTGCGGCCACCAGTGACAGGTCTGAATTACTCCACATCATTTAAAGAGACACTGAAGCGAAAAAAAAAATTTGATATTATGATTTGTATGTGTAGTATAGCTAAGAAATAAAACATTAAGATCAGATACATCAGTCTAATTGTTTCCAGTACAGGAAGAGTTAAGAAACTCCAGTTGTTATCCCTATGCAAACAAGCCATTAACCTCCCTGGCGGTAAGCCTGTGCTGAGCACGGGCTATGCCGCCGGGAGGCACCGCTCAGGCCCCGCTGGGCCGATTTGCATAATTTTTTTTTGCTGCACGCAGCTAGCACTTTGCTAGCTGCGTGCAGTGTCCGATCGCCGCCGCTACCCGCCGATCCGCCGCTATACGCGTCGCCGCAGCTGCCCCCCTTCCCAGACCCCGTGCGCTGACTGGCCAATCAGTGCCAGGCAGCGCCGTGGGGTGGATCGGAGTCCCCTTTGACGTCTCCAAGAGATCCCATTCTTTGAACGGGATCTCTTGATCTCCGATCGCCGGCGGCGATCGGAGGGGCTGGGGGGATGCCGCTGAGCAGCGGCTATCATGTAGCGAGACCTCGTCTCGGTTCATGGAAAAAAAAAATTAAAAAAAAAACGTATTTGCTGCCACCTGGCGGATTTTGACAAACCGCCAGGAGGGTTAAGCTCTACGACTTTCAAAGTCGTGGAGAGGGCTGTTATCTGACTTTTATTATCTCAACTGTTATTGAACTATTTACTTTTCCTCTGCCAGAGGAGAGGTCATTAGTTCACAGACTGCTCTGAAAGAATCATTTTGAATGCTGAGTGTTGTGTAATCTGCACATATTATAGAATGATGCAATGTTAGAAAAAACACTATACACCTGAAAATAAATATATGAGAATATTTTCTTTGCTGCTAATCTTCTAGTAATTATTCATAGTACACAACCAATTCACTATATCATATTTTTTTTTCGCTTCAGTGTCTCTTTAATGCAGCCAGCGTTTCTGTGACTGAACGTATGTGGGTATGTGTGTGTGTGTGTGTGTGTGTGTGGCATTTTTAAATTTAGGCCCCCCACCACCACTTAGGGACTCTCTGCAAGGCCCTGCCCACCAGGTTACCACTGTGCCCCCTTCATGCCTCCAAAATCTGGAGCCACTGCTGGAGACATGGTGGATAGACATTGTACTGCCTAGAGGAGCAACCAAGACAGGAAACCAAGGTGCCAACACATTTTGCAAGGATAATAATAAGACCTTTTCAGAATAGTGCCAACCCCATGTTTCCTGCCCCTCTGTACCTGACACATATAGAAGCACAACATAATTAGGTATTACATCTTTCTCCATGTCCTGGGCTCCTAGTTATACAGTAGCTATACCTCTGCCTGATCCTGTATGGTGGGCACGCTGTACAGCTGCACCTGTGACTGATAAAGAGCCTGATCACCACACTGCCACTCATATTACTGTCACTGTAATATTCCTGGATTATTGGTCATGTGAGGCTTCCACCATCCCATAGATGATACAAGGCACCGAGGACCACGATGAGGTGGTGGGAGATGCTGCTCTGTGGTGTTCCTGTCCTCTGACAAGGAGCTGTGAGGATAGATTGTGACGTGTGTCCACCTATCATCATCTCACCAGGTGTGTGTTGTCCCTACAGAGAGGTGTAAGAGGCCGGACCAGGATAAGCCATACACATTCTACCAGGATAGAGATTACTATAATCCCGGGGAAGAGGTGGCAGTTCTGTGTAAGGAGGAGGGACATCGCTCATCACCTGCATTTGCCAGATGTGTGGCTTCTGTAGGAAGATATGACTGGAATCCATCTCCTTCATGCATTGGTGAGTAGAAAATATTCTCTATATCAGCAGCTGTGCGGATAGATTGTGGTATGTGTCCTCCTATCATCATCTCACCAGCTGTGTGTTGTCCCTACAGAGAGGTGTAAGAGGCCGGACCAGGATGAGCCGTACACATTCTCCAAAGATAAAGATTACTATAATCCCGAGGATTGGGTGAAAGTTCTGTGTAAGGAGGAGGGACATCGCCCGTCACCTGAATATGTCACATGTGTGACTTCTGTAGGAAGAGATGACTGGGATAAATCTCCTTCATGCATTGGTGAGTAGAAAGTATTCTCTATATCAGCAGCTGTTGTCACATATACCTGTGTATACTTTTGTCTTCTGGCCTCAGGCCTCATGCTGCCCTCGGCTAATCCATGGTATGGAGATCCCATCTGCACCGCTCTACATTCCCTTCCATAATATAAAGGTTCCAACTAATCAGTACACACTACCTGGTGAATGTGAGCTGTTTATAAGAGGCAACAGATGTGCCATGATATACAGTATATTGGAGGGCCTTATAAATCCAATGCGAGGAGGCACGCCACAGACTCTTAAACTCACTGTGGTGTCACTGGAGCCCCTTTCAGCCACCTTAGGTGTGTAGCTCCGCCCCTTGCAGGAAAAGCCCTCTGTCTTTTCTATATCTCCAGAGCTGAATATATAGAAAACACCAGAAGTGGCAGAGCTAAAAAGCCTGATAGAGGGCTCCAGTGAGACTTCTTAGCAAGAGCAGGTGCCAAAACATTATAACTTGATATCATTAGGCATATATTAGCTTTTGAGTTTATACCAGATACAGTGTTGCCAAACAACTGTAAAGTTACAGGCATACCGTAAATTTTGATGCAAATTTAGCTGCCCATGAATTCCGTAAGGAATTAATCAGCATCTGTAAAAGGGCAACCTGTGAGCAGGAAGGGTGGCAGTGCAGTAAAGGGGGAGCGGTGGGTACAGTGGCTGGGAAGGGTGGTATGTCTCCCCCCCTTCCCTCACCTGGGGCTCCCCCTTCTTCGCTCCCTCCTCCAGAACTAAGTTTTGTGCACGGCTGGCTCACGCCGGAACAAGGAAGAGATAAGTCGTTCTCCGCCCGCTGCCAGCTGACACAAAATTTAGTTCTGGAGGGAGGAGCGAGGAAGGGGGAGCCCCAGGTGAGGAAAGGAGGGGAGCTGTCTTCCCTTCCTCGCAGCTGTGCCCACTGCTCCCCCTTAACTGCGCTGCCACCCCTCCTTCTGGGGACACCTATAGACCTGGCTACCTATTCTGGGGACATCTATACACCTGGCTACCTAAACTGGGGACACCTATAGACCTGAATACCTATTCTGGGGACACTTATAGACCTGGTTACATATTCTGGGGACACCTATAGACCTGGCTACCTATTCTGGGGACACCTAGAGACCTGGCTACCTATACTGGAGACATCTATACACCTGGCTACCTATTCTGGGGACACTTATAGATCCGGCTACCTATTCTGGGGACACCTATAGACCTGGTAACTGAACTGGGGACACCTAAAGACCTGGCTACCTATTCTGGGGACACCTAAAAACTTGGCTACCTATTCTGGGGACACTTAAAGTGGTTTAAAACCTTGACATAATCTATATATATTAAATCGGATGTATGTATGTATGCATGTGTATGTATGTATGTATGTATGTATGTATGTATGTATGTATGTATGTATGTGCCGCAATCACTCAAAAACGGCTTGACCGATTTAAATGAAACTTGGTATACATTTTTAATGGGAAAATGTAAACTGCAGCCATTCTTACACTGTTAGTCACAGGGTTCTCAAACTTGGTACACTTGGTCACTTGGTGACTGAGATTAAGATTCAGGAAAGTGGGTGGAGCCTACAACAGCCAATCAAAATTCACCTATTGATTTTCAAGGGGAATATTTAAACTGCTGCCATTCTTACACTGTTTATGGCAGAGGCTTCAAACTTGCTACAGTCGGTCATTGGGTGACTGGGGTCAAAATTCACTAAAGGGGTGGGGCCACAAACCGCTTAATAGATTTCTTTGCTGGATAAACTGCTTCCATTCACACATTTTTGATGCCAGGAACCTGAAAGCTCACAAACTTGGTCACTGAGTGGCTGTGTGTTAAGTTTATAAAAAAGTGGGTGGAGCCAAAAACAAATTTCACTGGGAAAATATAAACTGCAGCCATTCTTACACTGTTATTGGCAGTGTTCTCAAACTTTGCACAGTTGGTCACTGGGTGACTGGGATTATTATTCAGGAAAATGGGTGGAGCCTACAACAGCCAATCAAAATTCACCTGTTGATTTTCAAGGGGAATATTTAAATTGCTTTCACTCTTACACTATAGCAGATGCCTCAAACCTGGTACAGTTGGTCACTGGGTGACTGGGGTTGACATTCAGAAAGGGGGCAGAGCCACACACAGCCAATCAGATTTGTTTAATTTCAATGGAAATATACAAAGTATTTATGCCAAGGACCCCAAAGCTCATAAACTTGGTAATTGAATGACTGTATGTCAAGGTTAGAAAAACTACATTCTTTACATGGGAAAATATAAACTGCTGAAATTCCACCTTTCTTCTTTTGTAGAAAAATATAAACTGCAACCATTCTTACACTGTTAATGGAAGGGTTCCCAAACTTGACATAATTGGCGACTGTTTGAGTGGAATACATATTTAGAAATGTGGGTGGAGCCTACAAAAGCCAATCAAAATTCACCTACTGATTTTCAAGGGCAATATTTACATTGCTACCATTCTTACATGGCAGAGGCCTCAAACCTGATACAGTCAGTCATTGGGTGACTGGGGTCCAAATTCACTAAAGGGGGTGGAGCCACAAACAGCCGATCAGATTTGTGAGATTGATTTCAGCCATTCTGTTATTGGCAGAGTTCTCAAATTTGACAGAGTTGGTCACTGGGTGACTGTGATTAATATTCAGGAAAGTGGGTGGAGCCTACAACAGCCAATCAAAATTAACCTATTGATTTTCAAGGGGAATATATACATTGTTGACCTTCTTACACTCTTAATGGCAGAGGCCTTAAATCTGGTACAGTCAGTCACTGGGAGACTGGGGTTTAAATTCTGAAAAGGGGGCGAGTCAAAAACAGCCAATCAGATTTGTTTAATTTCAATGGGAAAATGTAATGCATTGATGCCAAAGACCCCACAGCTCATAAACTTGGTCATTGAGTGACTGTATGTCAAGGTTAGAAATAGTGGGCGGAGCCCAAAAAAAACTAACTTTATACATGGTAAAATATTAATTGCAGCCATTCTTACACTGTTAATGGCAGGGTTCTCATACTTGACACAGTTAGTCACTGGGTAACTGGGATTAATATTCAGAAAAGTGGGTGGAACCTACAACAGCCAATCAAAATTCACCTATTGATTTTCAAGGGGAATGTGGAAACTGCTGACATTCTTACACTGTTAATGGCAGAGGCCTCAAACCTGCTACAGTCAGACATTTGAAGGGACTGGGGTTCAAATTTATTAAAGGGGTGGAGCCACAAACAGCCAATCAGATTTCTTTGCTGGATAAACTGCTTCTATTCACACAATTCTGTTGCCAGGAACCCAAAAGTTCAAAATCTGGTCATTGAGTGACTGTGTGTCCAGGTTACAAAAAGTGGGTGGTGTCAAAAACAATTTCCCTGGGAAAATGTAAATTGCAACCCTTCTTCACTTTTAATGGCAGGGTTCTCAAACTTTGCACGGTTGGTTACTGGGTGACTGGGATTACTATCCCGAAAAGTGGGTGGAGCCTAAAAAAGCCAATCAAAATCCACCTGCTGATTTTCAAGGGGAATATTAAAATTGCTGCTATTCTTGCACTGTTAATGGCACAAGCCTTAAACCTGGTACAGTTGGTCATTGGGTAACTGGGGTCAGGGGCGTATCTAGGTAAGATAGAGCCTATGGCATACACTGAAATTGCGACCCACTGCCCCAGTCAGAGCGCCCTTCCTCTCTAAAAACAGCATTCCCTCGTGTTCCTTTGCTATGGTTGCCTGTGTTCTTTTGCTCAGGATTTGCTAGTTACTTTTTGGGAAATCTCTTCTTATTCCCCCTCTGTCCACTTTTCTAACACTAAGCCAAGTGTGCTCTATGTACATAAGTAGCCATGTTCCTTAGACAAATAACAGAATGAATCTGATCTGAGGTTTGAGTCACGGGGGCAGGTATGGGGTGCAGCACAGAGGCAGGCATGGCGCCCATGGTGCTGTGGCGCCCATGGCACAAGCCATGCCTGCACCCCTCTAGATACGCCCCTGACTGGGGTTCAAATTCAGAAAAGGGGGCGGAGCATCTAACAGCCAATCAGATTTGATTCATTTAACTGGAAAAATGCAAATTAATGCCAAGGACCCCAAAGCTTGGTACTTGAGTAACTGTGAGTCAGGGTTACAAAAAGTGGGGGGAGCCAAAAACTGGGAAAATATAAACTGCAGCCATTTTTACACTGTTAATGGCAGGGTTCTCAAACTTTGCCCAGACGGTCACTGGGTGACTGAGGTTAATGTTCATGGAAGTGGGTGGAGCCTATAGTAGCCAATCAAAATTTACCTGTTGATTTTCAAGGGGAATATTTAAATTGCTGCCATTTTACACTGTTAATAGCAGATGCCTCAAACCTGCTACAGTTAAGGTAGCCATACACTGGTCGATTTGCCATCAGATTTGACCAACAGATAGATCCCTCTCTGATCGTATCTGATCAGAGAGGGATCGTATGGCTACCTTTACTGCAAACAGATTGTGAACCGATTTCAGCCTGAAGCCGTTCACAATCTGTGGTGGTGGTGGTGGTGGTGGTGGTGCTGGTGCTGCCGCCGCTCCCCCCCCCCCCCCCGCATACATTACCTGCTCCGCTGGCGTGACTGCCCCCGTTCACCACTGCTCCGTCTCCGCTCTGGTCTCCGGGCCCGGCATGCTTCACTTCCTTCTGCCCGGCAGGAAGTTTAAACAGTAGAGCACCCTCTACTGTTTAAACTTCCTGCCGGGCAGGAGGAAGTGAAGCATGCCGGACCTGGAGACCAGACCAGAGCGGAGACGGAGCAGCGGTGACCGGGGGCAGTCGCGCCGGCGGAGCAGGTAATGTATTGCCGCTCTATTGCATCGGTCATCGGGCACTCGAACGCCGCTAGCGACGCGCTCCCTACCTGCGGGCGATCGGCGGTAATTTTCCGCACGGAGCGATCGACGGGATCGGACGAAATAGATCGAAATTTAGCGTGTAGCGGGAACGATGTGACAGCAGATTCGATCCCAGTGATCGAATCTGCTGTCGATCGGCGGGGAATCGGCCTAGTGTATGGCCAGCTTTAGTCATTGGGTGACTGGAGTTTAAACGTTGGAGAGGGGCGGAGCCACAAACAGCCAATCTGATTTGTTTAATTTCTAAGGGAATATACAAATTATTGATGCCAAAGACCCCAAAGCTCATAAACTTGGTCATTGAGTGTTTGTGTGGTAGGGTTAGAAAAAGTGGGTGGAGCTAACACCAGCAAAATACATACCCGGGCAATGCCGGGTCATCAACTAGTCTATATATATAAAATCGTATGTGTGTGTGTGTGTGTGTGTGTGTGTGTGTGTGTGTGTGTGTGTGTGTGTGTGTGTGTGTGTGTGTGTGTGTGTGTATGTATATATGTATGTATGTGCCGCGATCAAACAAAGCTTGACCGATTTGAACAAAACTTGGTATACAATTCATGTCAATGAGAAAAATGGAAAAGACTGCCATTCTCACAGAACTCAAGTCTCCACACTTGGCACAGTTGGTCACTTGGTGACTGAGGTTACAAATCCAGGAAACGTGGGTGGAGCATAAAACAGCCAATCAAATTCCAGCCATTCATTTTTAATGGTAAAATGTAAACTGCAGCCATTCTTACACTGTTAATCGCACAGTTCTCAAACGTTGCACAGTTGGTCACATAAACTTGGTAATTAAGTAACTATAGGTCAAGATCAGAAAAAGTGGCCGGCGCCAACAACTACATTTTTTACATGGGAAAATATAAACTGCAACCATTCTTACACTGTTAATGGCAGGGTTCCTAAACTTGGCACAGTTGGTCACTGGGTGACTGAGATTAATATTCAGAAAAGTAGGTGGAGCCTACAACAGCCAATCAAAATTCACCTATTGATTATCAAGGAGAATATTGAAACTGCTGGCATTCTTACACTGTTAATGGCAGAGGCCTCAAATCTGCTACAGTCAGTCATTGAGTGACTGGGGTTCAAAATCACTAAAGGGGTGGAGCCACAAACAGTCAATCAGATTACTTTGCTGGAAAATTGGTGGAGCCTACAACAGCCAATTAAAATTCACCTGTTGATTTTCAAGGGGAATATTTCAATTGCTGCCAAAAACAGCAAAGCAGATTTGATTAATTTCAATGGCAATTTACAAATTATTGATACCAAGGACCCCAAAGCACATAAACTTGGTAATTAAGTAACTATAGGTCAAGATCAGAAAAAGTGGCCGGCGCCAACAACTACATTTTTTACATGGGAAAATGTAAACTGCAGCCACTCTTACACTGTTAATGGCAGGGTTCCTAAACTTGGCACAGTTGGTCACTGGGTGACTGGGATTACCATATTTTTCGGACTATAAGACACACTTTTTCTCCCCCAAAAGTGGGGGGAAAAAGTCCCTGCGTCTTATAGTTCGAATGTGCAGCCAAGTGTCTCCCACAAGCAGGTGCAGGACTTCGCGAATGCCCTTACCTTTCCAGCCCTGAGCTCCGAGTTCTGCATCCTGTGTTCAGCATGAATGGATGGGGCTGATCGGCCTCCAGCTTTCTTATCGCCTCACCCGCTGGCTCTGTTCAGGTAGCGGAGGGCACCCACGTGGTTACTGCAGCGGCTCCATCCTGCGTCTGGAGTGACATGGAGGGGGCTCCGGTTTTCTTCCCGACTCACCCGCTTACTCTGTTTGGGAAGGTGGAGGGACACCCATGTGGTTCCTGCAGCACCTCGACCAACCTGCTTCACATCCGCGCACCCCTCGCTCTGATCGGGGAATGTGCGCACGTGGGCTCCTGCAGCGGTTTCCCGAGCGCTGTCACTTCTGCGCACCAATCTTGCCGGACTCTGCCTCTCACCCCTTGCACTGATCGGGGAGGGTGCGCATGTCAGCATAGGTGTGGGCACAGTGCAGCTTAGTGTAGGTTATAGGGACACAGTGCAGCTTAGTGTAGGTTATAGGGACACAGTGCAGCTTAGTGTAGGTTATAGGGACACAGTGCAGCTTAGTGTAGGTTATAGGGACACAGTGCAGCTTAGTGTAGGTTATGGGGACACACTGCAGCTTAGTGTAGGTTATGGGGACACACTGCAGCTTAGTGTAGGTTATGGGGACACACTGCAGCTTAGTGTAGGTTATGGGGACACACTGCAGCTTAGTGTAGGTTATAGGGACACAGTGCAGCTTAGTGTAGGTTATGGGGACACACTGCAGCTTAGTGTAGGTTATGGGGACACACTGCAGCTTAGTGTAGGTTATGGGGACACACTGCAGCTTAGTGTAGGTTATGGGGACACAGTGCAGCTTAGTGTAGGTTATGGGGACACACTGCAGCTTAGTGTAGGTTATGGGGACACACTGCAGCTTAGTGTAGGTTATGGGGACACACTGCAGCTTAGTGTAGGTTATGGGGACACACTGCAGCTTAGTGTAGGTTATGGGGACAAACTGCAGCTTAGTGTAGGTTATGGGGACAAACTGCAGCTTAGTGTAGGTTATGGGGACACACTGCAGCTTAGTGTAGGTTATGGGGACACAGTGCAGCTTAGTGTAGGTTATGGGGACACACTGCAGCTTAGCGTAGGTTATGGGGACACACTGCAGCTTAGTGTAGGTTATGGGGACACACTGCAGCTTAGCGTAGGTTATAGGGACACAGTGCAGCTTAGCGTAGGTTATGGGGACACACTGCAGCTTAGTGTAGGTTATGGGGACACAGTGCAGCTTAGTGTAGGTTATAGGGACACAGTGCAGCTTAGTGTAGGTTATGGGGACACACTGCAGCTTAGTGTAGGTTATGGGGACACACTGCAGCTTAGTGTAGGTTATGGGGACACACTGCAGCTTAGTGTAGGTTATGGGGACACACTGCAGCTTAGTGTAGGTTATGGGGACACACTGCAGCTTAGTGTAGGTGATGGGGACACACTGCAGCTTAGTGTAGGTTATGGGGACACACTGCAGCTTAGTGTAGGTTATGGGGACACACTGCAGCTTAGTGTAGGTTATAGGGACACAGTGCAGCTTAGTGTAGGTTATGGGGACACACTGCAGCTTAGTGTAGGTTATGGGGACACACTGCAGCTTAGTGTAGGTTATAGGGACACACTGCAGCTTAGTGTAGGTTATGGGGACACACTGCAGCTTAGTGTAGGTTATGGGGACACACTGCAGCTTAGTGTAGGTTATGGGGACACACTGCAGCTTAGTGTAGGTTATGGGGACACACTGCAGCTTAGTGTAGGGTATGGGGACACACTGCAGCTTAGTGTAGGTTATGGGGACACACTGCAGCTTAGTGTAGGTTATGGGGACACACTGCAGCTTAGTGTAGGTTATAGGGACACAGTGCAGCTTAGTGTAGGTTATTGGGACACACTGCAGCTTAGTGTAGGTTATGGGGACACACTGCAGCTTAGTGTAGGTTATGGGGACACAGTGCAGCTTAGTGTAGGTTATGGGGACACACTGCAGCTTAGTGTAGGTTATGGGGACACACTGCAGCTTAGTGTAGGTTATAGGGACACAGTGCAGCTTAGTGTAGGTTATGGGGACACACTGCAGCTTAGTGTAGGTTATGGGGACACACTGCAGCTTAGTGTAGGTTATGGGGACACACTGCAGCTTAGTGTAGGTTATGGGGACACACTGCAGCTTAGTGTAGGTTATGGGGACACACTGCAGCTTAGTGTAGGTTATGGGGACACACTGCAGCTTAGTGTAGGTTATGGGGACACACTGCAGCTTAGTGTAGGTTATGGGGACACACGGCAGCTTAGTGTAGGTTATGGGGACACACTGCAGCTTAGTGTAGGTTATGGGGACACACGGCAGCTTAGTGTAGGTTATGGGGACACACTGCAGCTTAGTGTAGGTTATGGGGACACACTGCAGCTTAGTGTAGATTATGGGGGCAGCAGGGGTTAGTGTAGTGTAGGTTGTGGGGCAGCAGGGGTTAGTTTAGCTAGGCAGTGTAGTTTAGCTAGGGAGAGCTTGGTTGGAAGGACCATAAAATGCCCCTGCACTAAAGACACACCAGGTTTTGTATTTTTTCCCCCTGGTTTTAGTCCTCTAAACCTAGGTGCATCTTATAGTCCGAAAATACGGTAATAGTTAGAAAGTGGGTGGAGCCTACAACAGCCAATCAAAATTCACCTTACATTGCTACCATTCTTACACTGTTAATGGCAGAGGCCTCTAACCTGATACAGTCAGTCATTGGGTGACTGGGTTCCAAATGCACTAAAGGGGGTGGAGCCACAAATAGCCAATCAGATTTGTTAGATTGATTTCAGCCATTCTGTTATTGGCAGGGGTTTCAAACTTGACACAGTTGGTCACTGGATGATTGGGATTGATATTCCAGAAAGTGGGTGGAGCCTACAAAAGCCAATTAAAATTCAATGAAAAGAGAAGTGGACGTACCGCTGCACTTGTGATGGTAACCGAGCTGGACCTGGGCAACCACCCCAAAGGTCAAAGTAGAAAAGGAAAGTTGGTCCGCTTCAAAGTTATACCAACAGTTTATTAGGGACTTATCCCAGAACAGCCACAGAAACGATCAGCTAACATGTTTCGGACCTGTGGTGGTCCTTAATCATAGCATAATTATGGCAGACTCATCACAGATTTAAAAAAGCATGGCGGGGGGAGTGGTTGGCCCAGATCCACCTACAAAGGGGTGGAGTTGAGCAAAATACAACCTCCTCTCCCTCCTCATGTTACAAATGAGAAAAGTGATAAAATGCGATATAAGAAACAACGAGATATAAAAAACAGAAAAAATTATATATATATATATAGAAGAAACAAATTACTGTTTACTTCAGAGGAGAACACTGCATAAAGGATTAAATTACTGGAAGTACCCCAATACTGCAATCAAAGCATACATGATATACATCAGTGGAAAAATGTAGAGGCTGATCCAAATGCAACCCAGGGGGAATGCAATAAGGGTACACAATAAGAAAGGTAATATCCTCAAAAGATTTGGGGGGATCAACAGAAGGGAAAGACAATTACGTTGTAATTAATGCCAAGTCCCATCTCGCATTTAGGCCCCGTGGGGCTCTTGTCTCCATACGGAAGATCCAGAGTGCCTCTCTCTTCTTAATCAGGGCCTGTAGGTCCCCCCCTCTCTTGGGCAAGAAGACCCTCTCAATGCCCTGAAAAGAGAAAGAGGACATATCACCTCCATGTACACTTCTAAAGTGTTTGGCTACATTGGAAATGTGAGTAGTGGACCACCCAGCCCCCAAGAAATGTTCTGAAATCCTAGCCCTGAGGGGTCTGGTGGTACAGCCCACATACTGCAATGAGCACGCCAGACACGTCACCAGATAGATCACATTTTTTGTTCCACAATTAATAAAATGTTTTATAGTAAAGGAGATCCCAGTGGAACATGATCGAATGGTGCGGGTCTGGCCATGCACAGAGCAGTAGTGGCAAGTTGTAACAGCACATCTATATGAGCCTTTCACAGACAACCAACTGGAGGTCTGTGAGGCAGAGGTAAAAAGACTAGGTGACAGAAGGCTGCCTAAGGTCGGGGCCCGGCGACTGGCAAACTTAACACCATTCTGGAGGAGAGGCCGCAAGGCATCATCTCCCTCCAGAACCGGGAGATATTTCTTTATGGCCTGAACAACCTTAGTATATTCGGAGCTATAAGTAGTGACAAAAAAGGGACCTCCCCCAGAGGTACGCACAGGTGTCTGATCGCGTACCAGACTGGTCCGAGGGATGGACCGGGCTCGCTTCTTGCCTCTCTCTATCATCCAGTGTGGGTAACCTCTTTCCAATAGGCGCCTCTCAACCTCCGCAAATTTTTTCTCTAGGGTTTCCGGATCCGAGCAATTCCGGCGGGCCCGAATAAATTCGCCCACCAGAATCGCCCGGATCGTATGTCCAGGGTGACAGCTGCCCGCTTTCAAAGTTGAGTTGCCTGCACAGGATTTTCTATATGTACGTGTCTTAATGGATTTAGAAACCGTGTCTCCCACCAGGGTGACATCCAGATAATCGACACTTTTTTCCTGCCACATGTATGTAAACTTAAGGTTGCAGGCATTGTCATTAAGAGAAGTGACAAATTCCTGTGCTTCCTCTTGTCCACTCTTCCAAATGACCAGCAAGTCATCGATATACCTCCCATACCACGCAACACATTCCAGAAGACGGCCATCACCCCCAAAGATGTGGAACTCCTCCCACCATCCCATGAACAAATTCGCCAGGGATGGGGAGAATTTTGCTTCCATGGAGGCTCCACACCTCTGGAGGTAAAAGTCGCCGTCGAACATGAAATAGTTGCGGGTCAGGAGGTATTCGACTGCAGCACATATGAAGACTCGTAAGTCAGAGGTATAGGTTGAATATTTCTCCAGATGGAATTGGAGAGCTGTAAGAGCCAAACGGTGGGGGATGCAGGAATATAAAGACTTCACGTCAATAGCAATCCAGCTATAATTAGCCTCCCACTCTACCCCATCCAGACTCGACAAAAGATGTTTTGTATCTTTAATATATCCTGGTAACCTCTTAACAAGGGGCTGTAATACAGAATCAACCCAATCGCTCAGGCGCTCCCCCAGAGAGCCAATGCCCGCAACTATCGGTCTCCCCTCTGGGGGAGCGCCCGGCTTATGGATCTTAGGGAGATGGTGAAAGATGGGGACAATGGGATGCCTAATTCCCAAATATTCTGCAAGTTTATGGCTGAGTACTCCCAAACTTTCACCATAACTCAAAAGACCAAAAAGTTGGGCCTGAAAGGCAGGGGTGGGATTGGCTGAAAGGCGCATATACGTTTCTTCATCATGAAGTTGTCTCAAAGCCTCGGTTTGGTAATCTGACTTATTTAAGATGACAACTGCCCCACCCTTGTCTGCATTGCGTACAACGATCTTGTCATTGGCCCGCAGATTCTTCAGGGCCATGTATTCTGTTTTGGTCAGATTAGTCCGTTGTCCTTGCCGGTGTACTCTAGCTATATTGACACGTTCCTTTTCAACTAAGTCCTGAAAAATTTCAACTGGGGAGCTCCTAGCCGTGAGAGGATAAAAATCAGGGTTTCTTATCCCAGGCGGTTGTACATCCGACATGGAGACCAATCCAGAACTATCTGCCACTAGGGAATCTAATGTCCACCTGGCTTTGGTGTCCTGGAAGGTCCCAATGTCGGGAAAAGCCACCTCCGGAGGAAAAACCTCTCCTGTCTCGGTAGTGCTTACATCTTGGTTAAAATACTTTTTCAGGAGAATGGACCTTATGAATCTATTTACATCAAGCAAGGTGTCAAACACCTCAAAATGGTGTGTGGGGGCATATGACAAACCTTTAGACAACAAACCTAAATCCGCCTCTGAAAAGATGACATCAGATAAATTAACCACATTTTGACTAGCTAAATTGTTTGGGGCCAAATTACCTGTATGTCTATGTTTTACTCCCGCTCTCCTTGTCCTCCTCCTTTTCTCCCTTTCCTCTGGTATCTTTTGTTTTTCTTGTAATAGGAGGGTGGGCCCGACCCGTTTTTTGCTGAGCTAGGCTGAATTAAGTGAGGGGGTCCATCTATGGAAGTGCGTGGAATGGGAAGGTGGTCATTGTTGGATGGCAGGTGAGGACTAGCATTAGTTCTGGTAACTGAATTTATGTTGTCAAGTGCATTAGGTTCATTATTAGTCATATCCGAAAAACTAACATTCCTCCTATTTCTGGAACGAGATCTGCGAGGAGTCCCACCCGGAGTTTTAAAGGTACCTTCCCATCTCCCCCATTCATAAACTACCTTGCGTTTATAGTCCTCTGTATCACGCAAATACTTGACCCTCTTCGTTTCTGTGATCATCGTTTCTAATTGGGCTATATTACGACACATCTTGGCATGTAAATCATCATACAATTGCAGCGTATTAAATTTACACACTCTAGATTGAAGATCTGTGATTTTAAGCCTTATTTCTACTAATTTGCTCTCTTCATATTTAATGATCAATCTCATCAAGTTCAGTGAACAATCAGTAAGGGCAGAGTTCCACTCCAACACAAATTCATCAGAGTATATAGTGGTCGGGATCTTCTTTATTCGAAGTCCTCGCGGAATGATTTCCTCCGCTACATACTGTTTTAGAGTCGAAAGATCCCACCAAACTCTATTTTCTTTCCCCATAAGATCCTCTAACTGGAGAAAAGCTGTCCTAAGCCCTACATCAGGTTGTATATCACATGGATCAGTCGACTTAGAGAATACAGCTGCAAACTTATCATATCTCTCCACATCTGAATTTAAGTCCTTCCTTGAGATTATGTGTCCCTCATATTTCTGGGGTAACTGTTTGTGTCCATACATTTCTTCAATTGCCACTTCCAGTGGATTTAATTCAATGTGTTCCATGGTATGGTTATTAATGTCCTCCGTGTTCTCAGTGAGGACTTCTGGCCCCAATGAGGAAGCCAGAGGCAAGGGACATGGAACATTGGATCTATGGGGATCATTTTGTGTATCTTGGGGTCTCTGTAACGAAAAGGGAATGTGTTCCCTAGAAGTTTGGGCCAAGTCTGTGGCAGTGATGGGGAAGTGAAGGGACAAGCGTTTTACCTCTCTTGAGGCCTGGATGCCTCTGTCAAGGTCCTCCATGAGGCTCCTCACGAGGTCCCGACAATGGGGGCGGAAAGTCTCCTCAGGTTGTGTCAGTTGGCTGTGCTTGGGTGCTGACTGCACGGCTGCGGAGTCCCTTGGACGTGCACCGAGATCCAAACGGTGTGGTATAGACATAGGCGCCGACAGTTCCAAAGAGTGGCGCCGGCTGATGTCCCCAGGATAACCCGGAAGCTGTGAACGCATCACTTCCGGTTCACAGACCCGATCCTCCGTCCTCTCGGCCAGCCTCATCCCGGACGACACAGCAGCCGCCGCCATGCCGCCACCGTCCACCGATTCCAAGTGATGACTCCTCTCCAGCTGGGAAGCGGACAAACCAATCCCAAGTGGGCGATCCTGATGACCTCCATGCTGGCGTTTAGTGGACTTGGTGGTGTGTTCCCGCCTGGGCATAATGAGGAACTTATCCATATCGTGACCCAAATGTGGGGTAAGCGTAGTGTTACTCCTCAAACTTCGTTGTTCTTTAGAAGCCATAAAAACAAATGGGCGCTGTGGCTGTTCCAAAAGGTGTGTTAGGCCACTGATACAAGGAGCTGGTACCAGGTATATAGATCAATGAAAAGAGAAGTGGACGTACCGCTGCACTTGTGATGGTAACCGAGCTGGACCTGGGCAACCACCCCAAAGGTCAAAGTAGAAAAGGAAAGTTGGTCCGCTTCAAAGTTATACCAACAGTTTATTAGGGACTTATCCCAGAACAGCCACAGAAACGCTCAGCTAACATGTTTCGGACCTGTGGTGGTCCTTAATCATAGCATAATTATGGCAGACTCATCACAGATTTAAAAAAGCATGGCGGGGGGAGTGGTTGGCCCAGATCCACCTACAAAGGGGTGGAGTTGAGCAAATACAACCTCCTCTCCCTCCTCATGTTACAAATGAGAAAAGTGATAAAATGCGATATAAGAAACAACGAGATATAAAAAACAGAAAAAATTATATATATATATAGAAGAAACAAATTACTTTTGAAAATTTCAAATCAGAAGGAACCCCATTGGTCTGCTAAGGACCAATGGGGCTCCTTGGAGCCCAAATTCAAAGATGCTTAGAGAGCTCTGAGCTATATAGCTCAGAGCTCTGTCGGGTCCGTGCAGCGCAGACGCGTACGCAGCGACGGCGGCGAGTGACGTTGGGTGAGGCGTAGTTACAATGTAACAAAGTTGTTACATTGTAATAACTTTGTTACATTGTAACTGATAGAACATTTCCGAGAATATTGCGAGGGATCATTTATTTAAAGGGACAGGTAAGTATTAATGGTTAATTAAGAATATTAAAGGACTTTTTTCGTGGTTATGTTTTTTGTTCAATTAAAATACTTTTTCTAAGTGTTTGTGTGTTTATTTACTTTTCACTCTTAAAGGAAATAGGTAAGGGGTACAAGTACCTCTATACTCATTTCTCCTGGGAGGGGGGGTGGGCATCTGGGGGACCCCTTTTTAAAGGGGACTCCCAGATTTCACCATGAACCCCCCCCCCCCAGGAAATCGCGGCCTCCACCTCCACCGCCCATCGGAGGTGGAGAAGAGCCCCTTGTCCTTGGATTGGACAAGGGCTCGGAGGGGGAGGGGAAAGCTTGGCTGCCCCTCCCCTTCCGAGACCCCCCAATCCATGGACCATGCGGGCTGGTATAGTCAGGGTGCGGAGCCCCACGCGGCCGGTGCTCCGCATTCTGGCTATCCCAGCCTGCATGGGGGACAAGGGGTTAAAGAGGTCTGGGAGGGGGGACCCCACGTCGTTTTTTTTTATATTTCCCACACTCAGAACGAAGTAAGTAAAACTCTTCCCACTTGGGGGAATCTATGAAAATAATACACTATTGTTACCTGTGCAAAAAAAACTGACATTTTCCGCATTTAAAAGACATTTTTGCCCTTGAAACTTAAAAATCGATTTTCTCAAAAACTATAAGGTCTTTTTGAAAACATTTTTTTCCTCTTATTCCCACTGATCCCCTTAATATACCCTGGGAATTTGGTGTTCCTAAACTTTAACCGTTAAAGTCGGCGGGTTTTTAAATGTATACATTTTTACTTTGAAACTTTAACATCGATTTTCTCAAAAACTATAAGGTCTTTTTGAAAATTTTTTTTCCTCTTATTCCTTCTGATCTCCTTAATATATTCTCCAAATTTGAGGCTCTTAGCATTTAAGGGGGCTTTGCTATTAACCCTTAAAGTCGGCGGCTACCTAACATTGATCCATGCGTCAACTTTTCCGCTTGGGAGCATGGCCATACGCATTAATTTCGTAATACCCACTGTAATGCGAAAATTACACGAAAATTACGCTTACGCGAAATTTCGCGAAATCCTTCTTCATTACGATTATGTACTTACGGCCATAATCGTAATTACACTAATTACGCGAAATTTCGCGAAATCGTAATTACGTCATTACGCTCATCTCTAATCACGTGTGATACTAGAGGAGTAATTTATTGCTTAATTTGTCCGTGTGGTAAGAAATATATAGGCCGCACTAAGAGGTCATTATCTAGCAGGATTGGTGAACATTTAAACAATATTGGAAAGGGGTGGGAGGGACCCGCTGTCCAAACATTTCAAGACTTTTCACAATTGCCGTGTATGGGATGTGATTTATTTTGGATTGGAAGTGGTGCACAAAGATATTAGGGGTGGGGATTACCTGGCCAAAATGTCTGGACAGGAAAGCAGGTGGATTTTTAACCTGGACACTTTGGTGCCAAAAGGACTTAATGAAGAGATCAGGGCCGGTCCTGGACTTTCTGCTGCCTGAGGCAAAGATCGTGAAGGCGCCCCCCCCCCGCCCCCCCCCCCCCCCGGGCCCCAGGCCCCCCCTCCCCCCCTCCTTAAAGCAAAATTAAAGAATTAAAGAAGACCGCTTCAGTTTCTGCTCTACAGTGAATTAACTATCACATACCTTTCATTACTGGAGACCTGTAGGAAGAGTATGCTTTGAAGGAGAATGAAAAGTTTGGTTTCAGGGCTCCAGATTGGCAATCCTAAAAAAAAAAATTACAGAAAGTTTAATTCAATAGTCCATGAGAGGGAGAGAAAGGGAAAAGACAAAAAGAGGAGAGGGATAAGGCTACATAGTCTGTGTGTTTACTCTGTAAAGTAGATACCTTATCTTGCATGTATGTGAAGAGAATCCAACAAGTCATTGAAAAGGTATTCGAGGACCAAAGAACTCTAGGAAGAGTTAGGCTTCCAAAAGATTGCCACCTATAAAAATAAAAATAATTGAGTCAAATAGTGAGACAGAAGAGGAGAGGGAGGAGTAGAGGAAAAGGTGAGGGGAGGAGAGAGGGGAGGGAAGAGAGGAGTAGTGCAGTCAACTAGAAAGACAGAAAATGAGAGGAGAGAGAAGAGGAACAGGGAAGAGGGGGGGGGGGGGGAAGAGAGGAGAGAGAAGAGGAGATAGTGCAGTCAAATAGTGAGACAGAAGGAGGAACATGAGAGGGGATGGGAGAGGGAAGGAGGAGGAAAGGGAAGAGGGGAAGGAGAGAAAAGAGGAGATAGTGCAGTCAAATAGTGAGACAAAAAGGAACGGGAGAGGAGGGAACAGGAGAGGAGAGGGGACACATGGTCTCTGTTTACCTTGCATGCACGTTCGTTAAGTCCAGAGTGTCATTGAAGCCAAGCCATATTTTAGGACCAAAGACCTCTAGAAGTTTTCTCCCCAGGGCCAGGCCTCCACATTATTGAAGATTGGTGTGGCAGAACCCCGTCTGCGATCCAAACACACTCAATAGGCCATAAAGTAAAATCATGAGTACATTTATTGAATACAAAACATAACAAATAGTTAAAAGTCATAAATATAACCTGTAGCAGGAAAGAGGTATGCAGTCTAGTAACCAAGCAATATCAAACACCATAAGTTCTTGTGATTCACAATATGCATAGCTTGCCAGAACGCTAGAGATTAGGCTGACCTTTAGCGCCACCTAAAAAAAAAAAACCAGTCTCTTTATCAGAGTAACGTAGCCCAGTCAGGGCAAAAATTCTAGTCCCTTAATCCAGATAAACAGCTTGTTCAGCATAAGGTCCAAATTATTGACACCTATAAAAATAAATGGAGAGTCAAATAGTAAACCAGGAGAGGGAAGAGGGAAGGGGGAGAGAAGGACACATTGTCTGTTTACCTTGCATGCATGTTAGGGAAATCCAGAGTAACGTTGAAGCCATATTGTAGGACTAAAGACCTCTAGAAATTTGCTCCCAGGCCTCCAAATTGAAACCTATAAGAAATAAATGGAGTCAAATCGTAGAGGAGGAAAGGGGAAATGAAAGAGGAAAGGGGAAATAAAAGAGGAAAGGAAAAAGGAAAGTGGAAAGGGTAACTGAAAGGGGGAAGGAAAGTGGAAAGGGTAACTGAAAGGGGAAAGGAAAAAGGAAAGAGGAAAGGGTAACTGAAAGGGGAAAAGGAAAGAGGAAAGGGAAAAGGAAAGAGGAAAGGGTAACTGAAAGGGGAAATGAAAGAGGAAAGGGTAACTGAAAGGGGAAATGAAAGAGGAAAGGGTAACTGAAAGGGGAAATGAAAGAGGAAAGGGTAACTGAAATGAAAGAGGAAAGGGGAAATAAAAGAGGAAAGGAAAAAGGAAAGTGGAAAGGGTAACTGAAAGGGGAAAAGGAAAGTGGAAAGGGTAACTGAAAGGGGAAAAGGAAAGTGGAAAGGGTAACTGAAAGGGGAAAAGGAAAGTGGAAAGGGTAACTGAAAGGGGAAAAGGAAAGAGGAAAGGGTAACTGAAAGGGGAAAAGGAAAGAGGAAAGGGTAACTGAAAGGGGAAAAGGAAAGAGGAAAGGGTAACTGAAAGAGGAACGGGTAACTGAAAGAGGAACGGGTAACTGAAAGGGGAACTGAAAGGGGAACTGAAAAGGAACTGAAAGGGGAACTGAAAGAGGAACTGAAAGAGGAAAGGGGAACTGAAAGAGGAAAGGGGAACTGAAAGAGGAAAGGGGAACTGAAAGAGGAAAGGGGAACTGAAAGAGGAAAGGGGAACTGAAAGAGGAAAGGAAAGGAAAGAGGAAATGAAAGGGGAAATGAAAAAGGGGAAATGAAAGAGGAAAAGGGAAAGGGAAGAGGAAAGGGGCAGAGGAGGACGCATGGTCTGTTTACCTTGCATGCATGTTAGGGAAATCCAGAGTGTGACGTTGAAGCCATATTGTAGGACCAAAGACCTCTAGAAGTTTGCTCCCAGGCCTCCAAATTGCCACCTGTAAGAAAAATAAATGGAGTCAAATCGTAAAAGGGGAGAGGGCAGAGGAAAGGGGAGAGGGCAGAGGAAAGGGAAGGGGGCAGAGGAAAGGGAAGATGGCAGAGGAAAGGGAAGATGGCAGAGGAAAGGGAAGATGGCAGAGGAAAGGGAAGATGGCAGAGGAAAGGGAAGATGGCAGAGGAAAGGGAAGATGGCAGAGGAGGACACATTGTTTACCTTGCATGCATGTTAGGGAAATCCAGAGTAACGTTGAAGCCATATTGTAGGACTAAAGACCTCTAGAAGTTTGCTCCCAGGCCTCCAAATTGAAACCTATAAGAAATAAATGGAGTCAAATCGTAAAGGAGGAAAGGGGAAATGAAAGAGGAAAGGGTAACTGAAAGGGGAAATGAAAGGGGAAATTAAAGAGGAAAGGGGAAATGAAAGAGGAAAGGGGAAATGAAAGAGGAAAGGGGAAATGAAAGAGGAAAGGGGAAATGAAAGAGGAAAGGGGAAATGAAAGAGGAAAGGAAAAAGGAAAGAGGAAAGGGTAACTGAAAGGGGAAAAGGAAAGAGGAAAGGAAAAAGGAAAGAGGAAAGGGTAACTGAAAGGGGAAAAGGAAAGAGGAAAGGGTAACTGAAAGGGGAAAAGGAAAGGGTAACTGAAAGGGGAAAAGGAAAGAGGAAAGGGTAACTGAAAGGGGAAAAGGAAAGAGGAAAGGGTAACTGAAAGGGGAAAAGGAAAGAGGAAAGGGTAACTGAAAGGGGAAAAGGAAAGAGGAAAGGGTGACTGAAAGGGGAAAAGGAAAGAGGAAAGGGTGACTGAAAGGGGAAAAGGAAAGAGGAAAGGGTAACTGAAAGGGGAAAAGGAAAGAGGAAAGGGTAACTGAAAGGGGAAAAGGAAAGAGGAAAGGGTAACTGAAAGGGGAAAAGGAAAGAGGAAAGGGTAACTGAAAGGGGAAAAGGGGAACTGAAAGAGGAAAGGGGAACTGAAAGAGGAAAGGGGAACTGAAAGAGGAAAGGGGAACTGAAAGAGGAAATTAAAGGGGAAAAAGGAAAGGGAAGAGGAAAGGGGCAGAGGAGGACGCATGGTCTGTTTACCTTGCATGCATGTTAGGGAAATCCAGAGTGTGACGTTGAAGCCATATTGTAGAACCAAAGACCTCTAGAAGTTTGCTCCCAGGCCTCCAAATTGCCACCTGTAAGAAATAAATAAATGGAGTCAAATCGTAAAAGGGGAGAGGGCAGAGGAAAGGGGAGAGGGCAGAGGAAAGGGGGCAGAGGAAAGGGAAGATGGCAGAGGAAAGGGAAGGGGGCAGAGGAAAGGGAAGGGGGCAGAGGAAAGGGAAGGGGGCAGAGGAGGACACATTGTTTACCTTGCATGCATGTTAGGGAAATCCAGAGTGTGACGTTGAAGCCATATTGTGGGCCCAAAGACCTCTAGAAGTTTGCGTCCAGGCCTCCAAATTGACACCTATAAGAAATAAATAATGGAGTCAAATAGTAAAACAGAACAGGAGAGGGAAGGAGGAAAGGGAAGGGGAGAGGGAAGGTAAGGAGGAGGAGAATGGAGAGGGAAGAGGAGAGAAGGTCACATGGTCTCTGTTTTATAAAGGTGGAATCAAAATACCTTAGATGCATGTGAAGAGAATCCAAAGAGTGACACCCGTTTCTTTAACTTCTGTAACATTCTTTAAACAGTTTCTTCTTAGTATGCCCAACCCATGGCAACTTTAGTCTTCAACTCGTTATAAACGTCAACTCGTGCATCTTCAACTCGTGCATCTTCAACTCGTGCATCTTCAACTCGTTATAAACGTCAACTTGTGCATCTTCAACTCGTTATAAACGTCAACTTTTAAAAACTTGAATTACAAGAAAGGTGCCCTTCGTGCCTTGGCGGAGGCAAAGGCTGTAATTGCTTCATCCACATTAATATTCTCGGCCAACTCATGCTCTATTGATATTGTAGCAAGCCCCAGAAGTCTCTCTTGTGTCATTGTAGACCGCAAATAGGTTTTAATTAATTTCAGCTTCGAAAAACTACGTTCACCACTTGCAACAGTGACAGGAAGTGTAAGGAGAATACGAAGAGCAATGCAGGTGTTTGGATATATGGTAGACATTTTGGTTTTGTAAATGTACTCCAGAACAGCCCTTGGTGTCATGCAGTCTTTGGGTAAATATCTACACAGTGTATGCAGCTCATAACACAAGTCTGCAGCTTCAATATCTCGTTTTTTGTCTTGACAAAGTGCTGTGTCCAGCTGATCACATTGCTCACGTACTTCTTCTGCAGTCAGTTCCTTAACTGTCGGAATTTTGTACAGTATACCGAAGATGCTGCTATATTCTTTAACCTGCAGGAAACGGTCCTCCACTGACTGGAGTGCACAGTCTAGAATGCTGTTAAAAAACTGCACTTTAAAATTCTGTTTTGGATCAGTGACCTGCTCATCCAATGATTCATAGTCAAAGTGCCTTTTAGTGCGATGGATTCTCCCAACCGGAGCAGGTGGAAAATTAGCTTCAATCTTCAGCTCTTCAGCCAATGTTTGAGCAGTCTTGATGACCTTTTCAAACTCCTCATCTGTACGGTAATTTTGCAGAAACAATTTTGTTTTTTCAAGCTGTTCCATTGCTCCCGAAAGATCAGCTTCAATTTCCTGGAGTCTCTTGCTTGTGATGTTAATGTTGAACAAGATATCATACCACAACACTAATCCACACAAGAATTTAAAGCTGCAAATATTTTTTTGGATGCCTCTTGCTTCCGCTATGGTTTTTGATCGAGTTGCCCCTGTCAAAGCGGAATCTTCCATGGCAGCAGAAAGTGCAGCATCTACTTTTCCAATTTGATTCCGGACAGCTTTAACAGCATCAATTCGGCTCTCCCAGCGAGTGGTGCTCAATGGCTTAAGTGTAATCCATTGCGGTGTTACTGACAGGTGTTCCTTTAGAACAGTCCAGCGGTGTGTTGAAGCAGAAAAAAAAACATACAAACTCTGTATTATATTGAAGAACTCAACTGCCTCAATACAGGTAGATGCAGCATCACTAACAACCAGGTTTAATGAATGGGAGCTGCATGGGACATAAAAAGCTCGTGAATTTATCCGTCGAACTTGAGCCTGCACACCATTAATTTTGCCTTTCATGTTTGAACCGTTATCGTAACCTTGGCCCCGCATGTCATGAACACTAATACCAAATGATTCCAGTTCCTGAAGCAGTACTGTTGTCATGCCAGCTCCTGTCGTGTCATCTATATCAATAAATGTTAAAAAGTGTTCTTTAATGGAGACAGCTGCAGAGTTGCTTTCCGTACTTTCGGTTGCTGTGACAAATCGCACAATTAAGGTCATCTGCTCTTTATGGCTTATATCGGGAGTACAATCCAAAATAATAGAATAATACTTTGCAGCATGAAGATGTGCCAAAATCTTCTCCTTGATCTGCTGAGCTAGTAGCTGTATAATTTCGTTTTGAATTCTTTTTCCAAGATAATGATTGTGCGTTTCCTTGTTGGTAATTCTGTCCAAATGCCTCTTCATTACCTCATCAAATTCACTAATTGCCTCCACCAATTTTAGAAAGTTGCCATTGTTTGGTTGAAAAATTTTGTCACTATTTCCACGAAAAGCTAGGTTCTGCATAGCCATAGTTCTAACGAGCACCATTAGTCTCTTTAACACTTTTCTCCAATGCTGTGTTTCTGAATCAATAAGTTCTCTATTTGTGTCAGCAATGGTCAATCCGAGTCTCAGTCTAATCTCTAGGTCTTTCCATTTGTGGAATGCCATGGTATGGTATTCAGCTCGCTCATGACTTTCCAGATTCCTTATTAGATTGCTCCAATCACTAAATCCTGTTGAACACAGCAAAGAGACTGGAACTTTAGGTGGGAATAACTTGCAACAAAAGCAGAAGACAGCATCTCTGCTCTCTGAGTACATCAGCCACTGTCTTTCTGCTGTCTCCAAGTTTGGCAGGTGGCGTTTGTAATATTTGCGATGAAAGCTTCTGTGTTTTTTATCTTTTGGGAAACGAGCAAGTTTGACCTGCTTTGGACCATGCAGTACCAGATAATCTCTCAATTTGCTGCTCAAATCCATCCATAGGCCAGGGTCTTGCAGCACTGATGGATCAAATTGTGATTCTTCTGACAAGGTTTGTTCCTCAGTTTCTTCCATCTCTACATCCATTTGCACTCTTGAGGTAGCACTAGTAGACGCTTGACTGGTATCTCTTGAACCTTCATCGCCAGCAATATGCAGATCTGAAGAGTGACAAATACTAATTATCGAAGCACTTCCGCCAGTATCAGAACTAGATGCTTGTGTCTCTTCAGGTTGTGTTGTTCCTTCTGATGTTTCTGGTGAAAGAAACTTCAGCATCGAGCCTTTCTGTTTTGCCAGAGCAGAAGCTTTAGCCTCCCTCTTCTTTTTGTATGCTGCCCCAGAGAGGCGTTTCCGCCCGTCTGACATTTTGATGTAATCTGGGGGGCGGGGGGGCTGGGGAGGGGGGGGAACGTGGGGGAAGAAAGAAGAGAAAGGAAAAAAAAAATAAAGGAAAAATAAACATACAGTATACATACATTTATACAATGCTTCTGCAAAATATTCACTGCACATCATTTTTTTAAATTCATTTTTCGTAAGTGGAAGAGGTTCAAAACCATGACACTTCCTAGCGCTAACTACACTGACAGAAACAACCATCTCTGCAGCAATCAAGCCTGTATGGTTTGAGTGGTCAGACAGAAGCCACTCCTTAGTAAAAGGCATGTGACAAAATACACCTAAGGCTGGTTTCACAGTGGGACGTTACAGGCGCACGTTAGAGCAGCCTGTAACGCAGCCCACCGCACAGTAATGAAAAATCAATGGGGCTGTTCACAGTGCCCACGCTGCGTTACATTGTAACGCTGCGTCACAAGACAACGTACTGCATGCAGTACTTTAGATGCGGCTGAGCCGCGTTAGACTGCTTGCACATGCTCAGTAATCTTGTGGAGGAGCGGAGAGCGGCCAGGCACATGGCTAATTAATATGCACTGCACGTTATGACGTGCAGTGTTTACTTCCTGGAGCGGCCGCTCTGTGCGGCGATTGGCCGGCGGGACCACGTGATGCCGCATGCGCACAAGAGTGCGCACCACGGCATCACTGACGCCAGAGTGAGCTGCACAACGCGGCTCACTCTGACGTCCAGATCCAGCACCACCAGGCGTTGCGTTAGGGGGACGTTATGCGACCTTAACGCCCCCTCTAACGCAACGTCCTGGTGTGAAATTAGCCTAAAGGATTCAGACCATGAGAAACAAAATGATGCACGTTAAGGCTAAGGCCTCTCGCTCCCTGCCGCCATCTCATCCAGGCAGTCTGAGTGAAGCACAGAGGCAGTGACTGTGGTGTCTGGCTGCTGCTCTTGCTGTAGCTCCAGGAGAGGCAAAAAAGCTGTTGGATGGATAGGGCTATGGGGGGGGGGGGGGGCGCAAGCTGCTCTGTGGATGGATGGGGCCATGATGGTGCAGAGAAGCTGCTGGTATGCAGCCTGTGTGTGGATGGATGGAAGCCATGATTGGGCAGATTGAAGCTGCTGCTATCATGCCTATGCAGGTGAATGGATGGATGCATCAGGATGGGACAAGAGAAGCTGCTGTTATAATGCAGGCTGCATTATGAAGCCTGTGTGAGAACAGGAGCTCAGCTACCTATGAGACGAGCTCAGCTACCTATGAGGCTCAGTAAGCCTCATAGGTAGCTGAGCTCCTGTTCTCACACAGGCTCAGAGTCCGGCTGGCAGCAACAGCAGAGTCTCATTAGCAGAAATAGTAAGATTAATTGCCTGACTGACAAACAAGGAAGCACACAGTACAGGAGAACTGGCCTGCATCTGACATTTGGGATGCAGAGTTAAATGGCCCCTTGGGAAGAGCTCTTATCAAGGGTAAATGTGGAGGAAATGCAGGGCTGTGGAGTCGGTACAAAAATCCACCGACTCCAAATCCTCTAATTTGCATATTACAATCTTGTTGATTGAAAGTATGTAACATAAAATGCATCTCTTCGCTGCCAACACTTAGGAATTTTACAAGACAACTGAAGTGTGAGTGATATGGAGGCTGCCATATTTATTCCCTTTTAAACAATACCAGTTACCTGGCTATAAGGCTGATCTTCTGCCTCTAATACTTGTAGACATACACTAAAACTAGTCCTTGGTAAGAGTACTTGACGGTACAAACCGGAACAAAGAACATTTATCAGGCCCTAGGCAATGTAACTGTGGGTACATGTAAGAGTGATGTGCAGGTACTCTGCAGGGGAATATGGGGATTCTTCCTCTATTACACATTCTTCATGTACAATCTGAAACAGGTTTATGGGTGATAGACGACACTTCTGTGTTCAATGTGCACAACATTCTCAGTGGATTCCCTGCAGCTCTGTGGGGAGTGCATATGTAGAGTATAGTACTGCTGTGTAACAAAGTAAACCTGAGACAGATTAAAGTTTTATACGTACCTGGGGCTTCCTCCAGCCCCCTTCAGGCTAATTAGACCTTCGCTGTCCTCCTCCGTCACCTGGATCTTCTGCTGAGTCCAGGTACTTGAGGCAGTCTGGCGTAGCGTGCATGCACACACTCCGCCGCCGGGAGAGTACTACCCCTGCGCAGCACTATTGCGCAGGTGCAGAACGCTCCTGGCTGTGGAAGCGGCATGCGGCCGGACTGCGCTGACTGGCTGAATTACCAGGACTCATAGCAGAAGACCCAGGTGGTGGAGGTGGACAGCGAGGGACTGATTAGCCGGAAGGGGGCTGGAAGAAGCCCCCGGTATGTATAAAACTTTTCTTTTCATCCTTCTCAGGTAGTCACCAAACCAAATTTTACCGACATATCAAATTATTTGATTTCATGAGCAAAGAGTGCATACATTTGCATAAATCAGCATCAACGCAGAATTATTTCCATCTCATTGACCATCTCTATTAGTGACACGGCTACACATCAGGCTTTATTCTTACAGCGTAAATGATTTTTAGTATATATGAGATTCCTGTGTACACATCATATATACAGTCACAATCAGATATGTATATCTGACTTAAAAATACAGGGAATGTCTGCAGCACAACTAACTATTAATTGATTGGTTTATTTCATTTTTGTGGACCAAACACAGATAGATAGATAGATATAGATATATATATATATATATATATATATATATATATATAGATATATATATAGATATATATATAGATATATAGATATATATATATATATATATATATATGCCAACAGGATGTTAGATATACCCCCCTGCAATGCAGGGCCGCAGCCTGTATATGCAGGGCTGGGCCTGCATACCAATACCACTATTCTAGGCACTGACGCATAGGGCCCAACCGTCCCGTTTTCTGCGGGACTGTCACGATTTTGGGGGGCTCTCCCGCTATCACGGTATGAGTCCCCCAAGTCCCGGGCGGCAGTGGGCAGTGATGGTAAAAAAAAAAAAAATGATCGAGGCGCCAGCCGCGGGTAAGTGGGATGCGGGACGCGTGCATCCCATTACTACCTCCCTCCCTCGGAATCTGGCCCCTGTGTGTCCCCCCCGTTAGAGTGCGGAGCGGGCTGTCATTACCTGCCTCCATGCGTACCGATGTCCAGCTGCATTCTGCTTCCTGTGACGTCACAGGAAGCAGGAAGGCTGAATGAAGCTGGACATCGGTACGCATGGACGCAGGAAATGACAGCCCGCTCTGCACTCTGCTAACGGGGGGGGGGGACACACAGGGGCCATATTCCAAGAGAGGGAGGGAGGTAGTAATGGGATGCACGCATCCTCACCACCCACGGGCACCCTCACCCTCCTCCCCACCCACGGCCATCCTCACCACCCACGGGCACCCTTATCCTCCTCCCCACCCACGGCCATCCTCGCCCTCCTCACCACCCACGAGCACCCTTACCCTCCTTCCCACCCACGGCCATCCTCACCACCCACAGGCACCCTTACCCTCCTCACCACCCACAGGCACCCTTACCCTCCTCCCCACCCACGGTCATTCATCCTCACCCTCCTCCCCAGCCACGGGCACCCTTACCCTCCTCCCCAGCCACAGGCACCCTTACCCTCCTCCCCAGCCACAGGCACCCTTACCCTCCTCCCCAGCCACAGGCACCCTCACCCTCATCCTCCCCAGCCACGGGCACCCTCATCCTCCCCAGCCACGGGCACCCTCATCCTCCCCAGCCACGGGCACCCTCATCCTCCCCAGCCACGGGCACCCTCATCCTCCCCAGCCACGGGCACCCTCATCCTCCCCAGCCACGGGCACCCTCATCCTCCCCAGCCACGGCCATCCTCATCCTCCCCAGCCATCCTCATCCTCCCCAGCCATCCTCATCCTCCCCAGCCATCCTCCTCCTCCCCAGCCATCCTCCTCCTCCCCAGCCATCCTCCTCCTCCCCAGCCATCCTCCTCCTCCCCAGCCATCCTCCTCCTCCCCAGCCATCCTCCTCCCCAGCCATCCTCCTCCCCAGCCATCCTCATCCTCCTCCTCCCCAGCCATCCTCATCCTCCTCCTCCCCAGCCATCCTCATCCTCCTCCTCCCCAGCCATCCTCATCCTCCTCCTCCCCAGCCATCCTCATCCTCCTCCTCCCCAGCCATCCTCATCCTCCTCCTCCCCAGCCATCCTCATCCTCCTCCTCCCCAGCCATCCTCATCCTCCTCCTCCCCAGCCATCCTCATCCTCCTCCTCCCCAGCCATCCTCATCCTCCTCCTCCCCTCCCCAGCCATCCTCATCATCCTCCTCCCCTCCCCAGCCATCCTCATCATCCTCCTCCCCAGCCATCCTCATCACCCTTGACTACACATACTACATTAAAAAAATACAAAAAACGGAATCCGACCCGATCCGACCCCAGCAGCAGCCAGAGGCCCAGTCGCCCAGAGGCAGCCGAAGCCCGCAGCAAAAGCTGACTCACCGGGGATGGTGCGGTGGGGTCCGGCGACGATGATGGCGGAGGCAGGCCAGGCGTCGGGCACACGAGCCAGCCCAGCATCCATCTTGCGCCGGCGGCAAGAGGGCAGCGGGCGCCGGGCTTGCTCCTCCATGCTCCATCTCTGGGCGGGCAAGGCCGGGGGGGGGGGGCTGCAACGGCGGTCGGCGGGCTCAATTTGTCACGGGCGGTAGGCGGCAGCGTGCAGGTGCAGCCAGGAAAGCCTCACAGAGGCCTAGACCTAGTAGGCCGCCGCCGCAGAGCTGCCGCCCGCCTCAGGACTCGGAAGTCCGGACTCCGGCATGGTGGGTAGGGTGGGTGGGCCGGGCGTGGGCGGCACGTCAGTCAGGGCTGGTGCGTCACACTCACAGTCTGTGCAGCCAGGCCGGCCAGGGACTCACCGATTCAGTGCCACTGTGCCAGCAGCAGCAGGGTCGGACGGACGGAGACTTCACTGCAGGCTCTGCAGCACTTGAGGCGGGCGGCGGCGATAGCACAGTGCCACTCCTCCAGTGACCAGTCCAGTCTCTCCAGAGGGCGGCAAGAACCAGGCACAGGCACTTCCTCTTAATGCCTGGTGCCGCCCCTCCACTTCCTGCCGCCTGAGGAACCCGCCTCACCCCGCCTCATGGGCGGGCCGGCCCTGGAAGAGATGGAACTTTTTGGTTTTATGAAATAGACAGTTTTTTGAATGTATAAGATTTTACTGTGGTCCCCCCATAGGTTTTTTTGGGGAGGGTACATATAAACTATAAGAGAGAATGAGTAGATAGTAGTGTAATATGTCATAATTAATGGACATGTGGAGTAAAGCTCAATCTTAAATCCTAAATGCCACTAAGGGTGGAACATACATGATATGTGTAACGGTCTTGTGTCGCAGCTCAGATGTCTGATTATGTGGTGATCTGCAGAATCACCAATAATGCAGACACTATACCTGATTATGTGTGATCGGCAGAATCACCAATAATACCAGTATAGCAGACAAAGAGAGTGTGTAGTGATTTGGTGCAACCGTAACTTTAATAGTTTAATGAGACCTCACCAGAGGGGCTGGTGAGGTACTACCAGTACACTGAGCGTGCACTAGAGTACAAGCTCCAGCAAGCTGGAGAAAACAATACCGAAGAGGCCGAATCTCCCGTGGAGCGGGTGATTCAGGAAGTACTGCAGCCAAGTGATCACCCGTGGAGGGGGTGACTCAGACTGTACTGCAGCCTAGAAGACACAACCAGGACTGCACTAAAGAATAACTTCACCAGAGGCGCTGGTGAAGCTAGAACCTCACCAGTGGCGAGGGCCCACTGGTGAGTAGAGTGGTCTGACAGGCAAGTTTCGGCAACAGAGAGGTAAGTATCAGTACAGAATCGTGAGACAGGAGAGTAATCGGTAATCAGGCAAGGGTTCGGCAACAGAGAGGTAAGTATCGGTACAGAATCGTAAGACAAGAGAGTAGTCGGTAATCAGGCAAAGGTTCAGCAACTAACAAGGCAGATAGGCAAAGGTACAGGATCGGAAAGCAGGATCAGAGTCAGAGGAATAGCTAAGAGTCATACACAGGAGATCAATACACTAGGCAATATCCTAGTCTAGGTGTGAAGTCCTTGGCATCAACATCCGGGAACTAGTCTAACAATAAACAGTAACAATGTAGCAATATCCTGGACTAGGTGTGAAATCCTTAGCATCAACACCTGGGATCTAGTCTAAGGTCTGAGCGCTAACACGCAAATATTCACGACAACAGACAGCGTGTGAGTGAAGCCCGGAGGCTTAAGAGGCAGAGGAGACCTCACTGGCACGCCCCCTACTATCAGCCAATCCGGGGCGCCGTGAGTCTCTTCTGACGTCAGCCGACCAGCAGGTCAGCTGACGCCTCTCTTCCTGGCATAAAGGTCCTGTCTGTGCGCGCGCCCGCTCAAGACAGCGACCCTATGAGCCCAAGAAAACCCCGTCCTCGGCGTCCTAGACGCTGGAGAGGCGGGCAGGTGCACGAGGGCAGCTGCGGCGGCGGAACCGTTCGCCGCAGCTGTCGCCCCCCAGACCACCTCCGCCCCTGGTGACCCAGACGCCGGGGAAATGAGCGGAGACATGGAGGCAGCTGCGGCGGTGGTACCGCTCGCCGCAGCTGTCATTAAACTTGTTACAGTACCTCCCCCTCTAGGCGTAGACTCCGGACACGCCTCCTGAGTTTTCTCCCTCATCTTGTTTACCCTAACCATCATAGGGTGGGAGGGAGGGGAATATCCCTGCGAGAAGGACCTTAACCTCCTGGACCTGATTGGAAGAGCCCAAACTCTGTCTGCTGGAACAACTTTCCAATCCACCCCCTGCTCTTCACCATACACCAAGGGAACCCCTGCACTGGCAACTTGCTCACCCCGAAGTCCCAAAGTTGCAATGACTACACTATCAGGGAGGATGCTAGCAGGAGTAAGAGACTGCACAGATTCCGGCTCAAAGCATCTCGAGAGAGCATCTGCTTTAATATTCTTGTTGCCCGGTGTATACGTAATAACAAAGTTAAACCGGGTAAAAAACAGGGACCACCGGGCCTGTCTATGTGTGAGCCGCTTCGCACTCTCAATATACTGTTAGTTTTTGTGATCTGTAAAGACCGTGATAGTGTGCTGAGCCCCCTCAAGCCAGTGGCGCCATTCCTCAAATGCAAGCTTGATGGCCAATAGCTCCCGATTCCCTATATCATAGTTTCTTTTAGCTGGGGAGAACTTCCTGGAAAAGTATGCACACGGATGCAATTTACCCTGAAAGCCAGAGTGCTGGGACAGTACAGCCCACACCCCAATCTCTGAGGCATCCACCTCCACTACAAAAGGAAGGGACACATCTACATGCTTCAAGATGGGGGCGGAACAAAACAACTGTTTGAGTGAGGCGAATGCGGTCAGTGCATCTAATGACCAGTTGTGGGTGTTCGCCCCCCTCTTGGTAAAATCTGTAAGAGGCGCAATTACAGAATAAAACCCCTTTATGAATCGTCTATAATAATTGGCAAAGCCTAAAAATCGTTGGAGTGCCTTCAACCCGACAGGACGAGACCACTCCAAAACAGCAGATAGCTTATCGGGGTCCATCTCTAACCCTTCAGTGGAGATTATGTACCCAAGAAAAGGAACCCGGGGAACCTCAAAGAGGCATTTCTCAATCTTGGCAAAGAGAGAATTTTGAAGTAATTTGTTCAGGACAAATTTTACATGGTCCCTGTGCTCAGCCAAAGTACGGGAAAAAATGAGGATTTCGTCTAAGTAAACTAAGACGAATCGCCCCAATACCTCCCTGAGAACCTCATTGATCAATTCTTGGAAGACGGCTGGGGCATTGCACAACCTGAAGGGCATCACAAGATATTCGTAATGCACGTCGGGCGTGTTAAACGCCGTCTTCCATTCGTCACCTTCTCTTATACGTATCAGGTTGTAAGCCCCCCTGAGATCAAGTTTGGTGAACACACCCGCATCCGTAACTTGAAAAAATAAATCGTCGATTAGGGGCAAAGGATAACGATTTTTCACTGTAATCTTATTCAAACCCCTATAATCGATACATGGTCTGAGACCACCGTCTTTCTTTTTAACAAAAAAGAAACCAGCCCCGGCCGGGGACTTGGATGACCTGATAAAGCCTTTTGCCAAATTATCCGCAATATACTCTTTCATAGCCAGTTTCTCTGGTCCTGACAAATTATATAAATGACCCCTAGGGGGCATACAACCTGATCTTAATTCTATGGGACAATCAAAGCTTCGATGTGGTGGCAGCTTGTCGGCTGCCCGGGGACAAAATACATCTGCAAACTCGGAATACTGACTGGGTAACCCCTCTACTTGAAGTTTGGTGGTACAAAGTGTGACCTTTGTTAAACAATGGTCCTGACAATAAGGGGACCAACTCAACAATTGCCCGGAACCCCAGTCAATACGAGGAGAGTGCCTCTCAAGCCACGGCATCCCCAAGATCACTGAGGTGGTGATCATTTTGATCACAAACAACTGAATATTCTCCTTGTGGAGGGCCCTGATCTGACACGATAGTACTGGGGTCTGTAAAGGAGATCGTTTGTTCTGCAATGGTGAGCTATCTACTGCAGTAATTACCAGATCCTGACCTAAGGGCTGGAGGGGAAGCCCAAGCTGGAGTGCAAAATCATAATTCATAAAGTTGGCGGACGAGCCTGAGTCCAAAAATGCCTGTGTCTCCAGGACTCGGTCTCGCCAACTGATCACACAGGGCAAAAGAAGTCTGTCCTCTGCTAAAGGGATGGCTGAACCACCCACCGTGGTGCTACCAACCACCAGAGTGCGGTACAGCGCATCAGTCTCCTGTAGAGAGTCTGGATTGCCTAGGTTAGTACGTCCAGCTACTCCTAGGCGATAGAGTTCCGCCTTCTCGGGACAAACAGAAACCATATGCTCTTTGTCAGTGCAATATAGACATAGTTTCTCAACATGCCTTCTATCTCTCTTGACCTCTGAAAGCTTGGCATGTCCAATCTGCATTGGCTCGTCAGCGGGAGGAGAGGAAAGCGTAGGAGCTGCGAAGGTACAAGAAGTGAACCTTTCTGGGGCTCTAGGCCGAGTCTGTGTTTGATGGCGAATTCGCCTATCAATTTTGATGGCCAAGGATATGGCCTCATCCAGGGTCTTGGGCTCTGGATGACCCAACATGAGATCAGCTATGGCATCTGACAATCCTGATAAAAAAACAGTCTAGAAGTGCTTACTGCCCCCACCCGGCTGAGACCGCCCATCTCCTGAACTCAGCAGCATAAACCTCAACTGGACTATGTCCTTGCCTGAGTGTCTTTAACTTCCTTTCGGAAGTCAGTGCCAAATCAGGATCATCGTAAATTATGGCCATGGCCTTAAAGAACTCCTCCACTGAGGTCAAGGCCTCATGCCCCGTAGGGAGACTATATGCCCAGGATTGAGAATCTCCAGACAATAAAGTCTTGATGAAAGTGACCCTCTGACCTTCTGTACCTGAAGAAACGGGTTGTAATTCAAAATATGATAAGCATCTATGACTAAAATTACAAAAATCTGAGCGATGCCCTGAAAATCTCTCAGGTGGGGGCACCCTCGGCTCGATGACAGGAGGGGGTGACACTCTTGCACTAGTGTCTTGTAAACGGTTAACTGAGTCAGCCAGTTGTTCAATCTGAGTCTGTTGTGTGTTAACCGCTTTAATGATTTCATTGACTGTAGTGGTCAACACGTCGACCCGTTGGCAGAGTGCCTCAATCTTTTACTGGTCTGTTGTTCTGTAATGGTCTTGTGTCACAGCTCAGATGTCTGATTATGTGGTGATCTGCAGAATCACCAATAATGCAGACGCTATACCTGATTATGTGTGATCTGCAGAATCACCAATAATACCAGTATAGCAGACAAAGAGCTGAGTGTGTAGTGATTTGGTGCAACCGTAACTTTAATAGTTTAATGAGACCACACCAGAGGGGCTGGTGAGGTACTACCAGTACACTGAGCGTGCACTAGAGTACCCACTGGCCCACTGGTGAGTAGAGTGGTCTGACAGGCAAGTTTCGGCAACAAAGAGGTAAGTATCAGTACAGAATTGTGAGACAGGAGAGTAATCGGTAATCAGGCAGAGGTTCGGCAACAGAGAGGTAAGTATCGGTACAGAATCGTAAGACAAGAGAGTAGTCGGTAATCAGGCAAAGGTTCAGCAACTAACAAGGCAGATAGGCAAAGGTACAGGATCGGAAAGCAGGATCAGAGTCAGAGTAATAGCTAAGAGTCATACACAGGAGATCAATACAATAGGCAATATCCTAGTCTAGGTGTGAAGTCCTTGGCATCAACACCCGGGAACTAGTCTAACAATAAACAGTAACAATGTAGCAATATCCTAGACTAGGTGTGAAATCCTTAGCATCAACACCTGGGATCTAGTCTAAGGTCTGAGCGCTAACACGCAAGTATTCACGACAACAGACAGCGTGTGAGTGAAGCCCGGAGGCTTAAGAGGCAGAGGAGACCTCACTGGCACGCCCCCTACTATCAGCCAATCCGGGGCGCCGTGAGTCTCTTCTGACGTCAGCCGACCAGCAGGTCAGCTGACGCCTGTCTTCCTGGCATAAAGGTCCTGTCTGTGCGTGTGCCCACGCAAGACAGCAACCCTATGAGCCCAAGAAAGCCCCGTCCTCGGCGTCCTAGACGCTGGAGAGGCGGGCAGGTGCACGAGGGCAGCTGCGGCGGCGGAACCGTTCGCCGCAGCTGTCGCCCCCCAGACCACCTCCGCCCCTGGTGACCCAGACGCCGGGGAAATGAGCGGAGACATGGAGGCAGCTGCGGCGGTGGTACCGCTCGTCGCAGCTGTCATTAAACTTGTTACAATATGACTATGGATTGGGGTTACAAACAAACAGGGCCCTATACATCTGTATACCTGAGAATGCACTATGGAATAAGATTGTGGCAACATGGAATCTTTAAGGAGGAAACTAATCTGATTGAGTGAAAGTGGGAGGAGTTATGCTATGAACTTCCACATATAAATATGGCGACTGCCCGGGACTGATCTATAGATTCTGAAGAAGATGCCCGAGGTTACGTCGAAACATGTTAATCATTGCTGACTGACTAGTTACAGGGGCGCCCCGTCTAACTAGCCACAGATTAGCCAATACCCCTTCCACATAAGGACCGCAATACTGACTAGCGGTGAAGATTAAGCAAAGGTGGAACGCAGGGAAGTGGCAACAGCATCCTGAGTGAGACGCACTAGGAAGTGATGTCTCCTCTCTAGATCGCAGGACCGGAAGTGGTGGTACTGAGCCGGGACGCCAGAGTATTGACAGCTAACAGCGCCGGCTGCAGCGGCGCTAAGTGCGGAATACCTGGACAGACCCCGTGGAAACAGGAGGACCCACTGAATCCAGCAGACATCGCCATGGTTGAGACTCTTGTGGTATGTTACAGTGACGAAGCACGGATGTCAGGAATGGTGAGATCTTTATAGATAAGAAGCTCATATTTCCGTGCAACAGCATTTCCAAACATAGGGCCTGATTCACAAAGCGGTGCAAACTTTTTCGCGGACTTTTGCGCGCGCAATTTGCCGTGATTCGCGCGATCGCGGACTTTTGCGATCGCGCGAATCGCGGCAAATTGCGTGCGCAAAAGTCCGCAAAAAAGTTTGCACCGCTTTGTGAATCAGGCCCATAGAGTCAAGATCTGTTGGACTTAACAGGATATAGACATCAACTTAGGTCTAAAGTTGTAACGGTTGGGTGTCGCAGCTCAGATGTCTGATTATTTGGTGATCTGCAGAATCACCAATAATGCAGACGCTATACCTGATTATGTGTGATCTGCAGAATCACCAATAATACCAGTATAGCAGCACAAGGAGCTGAGTATGTAGTGCTTGGTGCAACCGTGACTTATAGTTTGACGAGACCTCAGCAGAGGGGCTGGTGAGGTACTATCGATACACTGACCGTGTAATAGAGTTCAATAACTTTAATAGTTTAACGAGACCTCACCAGAGACACTGGTTAGATACTATCGGCGTATTGCCCGTATAATAAAGTACAAACCTCAGCAATCTGGGGATACTGGAACTGAAGAGATAGAATCTCCCGAGGAGCGGGTGATTTAGATAGTACTGCAACCTAGTGATCACCTGAGGAGCAGGCGATTACAATAATACTGCAATTACTAATCACCTGAGGAGCAGGCGATTAAGGCTGTACTGCAGCCTAGAGGACACCTGAGGAGCAGGCGCTACAAATAATACTGCAATTACTGATCACCTGAGGAGCAGGCAATTAAGGCTTTACTGCAGCCTAGGGGACACCTGAGGAGCAGGCGTTTCAAAATATACTGCAATTGCTGATCACCTGAGGAGCAGGCGATTAAGGCTGTACTGCAGCCTAGCAGAACAACTTCACCAGAGGAGCTGGTTAAGCTAACACCTCACCAGTGGCGAGGGCCCACCGGTGAGCAGAATGGTCAAACAGGCAAGGGTCGGCAACAGAGAAGACAGTATCAGAGCAGAATCGTAAGGCAGAAGAGTAATCGGTAATCGGGCAGAGGTTCAGCAACTTGAGGCAGATAGGCAGAGGTACAGAATCAGTAAGCGAGATCAGAGTCAGAGTTTAGCCAGAGTCATACACAGGAAATCAATAACAATATAAACAATATCCTAGTCTAGGTGTGAAGTCCTTGGTTTCAACACCTGGGATCTAGTCTAAGGTCTGAGCACTAACACACGAGGTATTCACGACAGCAGACAGTGCCAGACTGAAGCCCGGAGGCTTAAGAAGCAGAGGAGACCTCACTGGCACGCCCCCCTGCACTCAGCCAATCCTGGGCGCCGTGAGTCTCCTCTGAGGTCAGCTGACCCGCCGGTCAGCTGACCAGCCTCCTTCCAACATAAAGGTCCCGTCTGTGCGCGCGCCCGCGCGAGACTGGGACCCCATTACCTAACTGACGACCTGACCTCGGCGTCCTAGACGCCGGAGGGACGGGTGGGGGAATGGAGGCAGCCGCGGCGGCGGTGCTGTTCGCCGCGGCTGCTTCTTCAATTGTCACAAAAGTGTTATAATATGATTGTTTGCATTTCTCCCTAAGGAACATATTGAATTCTAATGTCCTAATATGATTTCATATTTTTTTATTTTTACCATTTTTATAGTCTGCAATTTTTATGGCCATAATTGTTTAGCCTAAGACTTTTTGATCTAAGGGGAATCAGCAAGCTCCATGTATGCATGTGTGTGTGAGAGGGTGATTACGATTTGATATACAAGGATTGTAATATAATATATTCTCCCCAATAAAGTGTTCTTATTCATTAGAATCAAGCTGTAAACAGCTATTTCCCACAATGCAACAAGGTTCTCAGACAGGAAACTGCCAGGAGTACCACGGTCTCAGTGTTTCTAGTGGGAGGGGTTTCACCACAATATCAGTCATACAGCGCCCCCTGATGGTCTGTTTGTGAAAAGGAATAGATTTTTCATGTAAAAGGGGGTATCAGCTACTGATTGGGATAAAGTTCAATTCTTGGTCGGAGTTTCTCTTTAATGAGGTAAACTACGTCCCTTGTAATATATACGCAGATAACAAGTGGACAAATTGGTCGCCACCATTCACTCTAATGTTAAATATTGACTGTTGGGTGCAAAACTGGATGATTTGGGTGCCTATAAAATAGAGGCAAATTTTTAATTTTGAAAATTAGTGGTTTGTAAAATATTGTTTTTGAACTTATTTAGACAATTATCATTTTTTGTAAATTATTGTTTTAACGTTTAACATTTTGAAATTCATTTTAATTATACAATTTATGTTAATTATAATTTTCGTAAAATTATTGTTTTTAAATGATCTTACAAATGTATTGCTTGTAGTTTTGAAATGTATTAACTTACAAATTCTCCGCTTTTTGTATTTAGGTTATTTGCAGGGGAGAAAGGAGGTTTTAGGGTTAGGAGTCAAAATGTGGATTTTAGGGTTAGAACAATATTTTAACAATGTGTGCTGTTACTAATATAATAATCACACCACATACTCAATGAAGGAGAACCCTCTTGCAATTTGGAACCCCTGTAATATAGTAACTGAACCAGGAGGCTCTACATGTGCTTTTCAAATGTATTCAATACAAATTTGCTTTAATGACAAAACAGCATGATATCCCCTATTTAAAACCCCAATTAAAAACATGAAGACAAGAGGGAGCGCACCATCACACTTTTCCACTAATCACCACTAGGTCATGCTCAATAATGGTCGCTCAGCCTCAGCCTATGCAAACCACATTGGCCACAGATATGGTTGATTGTATGTGGACCCACCACCAACACACACCCTAGAGGCCTCAGCGGATTCCTGCAGGTTATGACACTTTGCTAACTCCTTATTTCTGTGAATGTATTGTTGCAAATAGCCTTCAATGTCCGTAATTCCTGCCACTGATGTACATATATCAAGATCTACACAGTTCCTTAATGTACGTTTTTGCTACTGTGCATGTGTAGCACGCGAGCGGACAGTGGAAAGCAGTGTAACCCGACTTATCCTTTAGCGTTCAGCCCTGGCTGAGAGGAACCTACCAGACACTGACTCAGATATGAATATCAAGGATTTATTTGTGACCTACCAATGGTCAACTGATAACTTCTCACAACCAGTAACACTTAACACAAATTTACACTTTCCTTACACGTCACAGGTCAAAAATACTATCTTCTCCTCTTCACAGCCGGTGCACCAGTAAAAGCTGAAGGATAAAAAGGTTTAGTTACATAGATACTTTTAAATAAAATTGAGCTACAACATATCTTCTTCTACAATCATCAACCACTTTTCAATACAACACTTTTGATCACAGCACCATTCACTGAGGTATAGGGGCTGGGGTAGGGACAGGTCTACTGAGCAATTCAGTTCCTATACAGTCTCAGTCCCTTGCTTCCAAGTCCAAGCTATATTGCTCAGCAAAACCTTAGGGGCTTAGTGACTCTCTTTAATATGGTACTGAAGCAATTTCCACAGTTCGTTGGTTGGCAATATGGCATCCAAAAGAATGTTCACTTTACTCAGAAAAGCTCTCAGACTTTTGCTCTTTGTATTGTACTTCTCAAACTACTATATCTCTTAGGCACCACTTTCTTGGATAGGGAATCCAAAAATAATAAATACAATAAAAAAAGACTCAAATAATCAAAAAGGCGGTAGGGAAAAAAAAAATACAAAATTGACCAATGCACCCAGCTATACCATCAATAACTCTCTATCTAGGCTGTATGAACGTTATGCTGAATAAGCTCTAATTTTTGGTAGTGCAAAACTTGAATCTCCAACTTTGTTGACTCTTTATCTCTGTCAGAGGCTGCTTCACTTTCTTGTTGCAACTCTCTCAATGTCACTGGATACAAAGTAGCTCCATCATCACTCCTCTCTTTTATTGCTGACAGGTTAACAGATCAGGTTTTTGTCTCACTGACAGGTTCTCTTTATCTCCAGATTTTAAGCTCTCTCTCTCTCTCTCTGTTTCACTGTTGCAGGCCTTGTAGTTAAATCACACAAACAACACTTTTGGTTCACTGTTCATCGCAGGCCTTAGCAAAATTAACTGAAAAACGAACAAACTGTAACTGATGAACTCTTGTATTGATGCGGGCTGACAGGCATATATCTCTCTGGGTCAGTAACACTGCGTGTGGCTGAGCTATGTATCTCTGAGGGGTCTGACCGAGGCTTTTCACTTTCTGGTGACACAGTTCTCTCACACTTAGTATAACAGATCACAGTTCCGTTTCGCTTGACCACCACACTCCATAGCACAAATCACAGTCTTGTTTTCACAAGGCCACTGCTTCTTTACCCATTTCCGTCGCCCGGACGTGAAGCTCACGTCCGGGCGGCAGCTCTGCAGCGGTCCCGCGCTTGGGCGCGCTCCCGCCCACGATTGCGGGCATGCCCCCGCGTCCCCGTTGTGTCCCCGGTAGCCCTGGGATCAGTGAAAGGGAGCATGGTTCCCGATCACCGATCCCTTTCCCCCGCAGAAAAACCGAAGCGCTCACCTGTGAGGCTTCAGTTCTTCTGCCCGGACAGATTTCCGCATCCCCCTTGTACTTCTGCTTAGCGAGAAGTACAAGGAGTGTAAACAAAAAATAAAGGTGGCCATCTTGTGGCCAAATAGTAAAACTACATCTACAAATTTTTTACATTACAATTTACACATAAAGCAACATTAAAAATGTACTGTTTATGTCCCACACCAAAATATTCCCCAAATAAAATTTTTAATAGAAAAAATAAATAAATTACAATAAAAAAAAAAAAAAAAGACATAAATAGTTACATAAGGGTCTGAACTTTTTAAATATGCATTTGAAGGGGGTATACTACAAACATTTTTTAAATTATAAGCTTGTAAATAGTGATGGCCGCAAAACGGAAACAATGCACCTTTATTTCCAAATAAAATATTGGCGCCATACATTGTGATAGGGACAAAATTTTAATGGTATAATAACCGAGACATACGGGCAAATAAAATACATAGGTTTTAATTATGGTAGCATGGATTATTTTAAAGCTATAATGGCCAAAAACTGAGAAATAATGAATTTTTTCCATTTTTTTCTTATTAATCCTGTTAAAATGCATTTACGGTAAAGTGGTTCTTAGCAAAATGTACCCCCCCCAAAGAAAGCCTAATTAGTGGCGGAAAAAACAAGATATAGATCAATAAATTGTGATAAGTAGTGATAAAGTTATTAGCGAATGAATGGAGGTGAAAATTGCTCCGATGCATAAGGTGAAAAATCTCTGCGGGCTGAAATGGTTAAGTCTTTTATCAAACAGGCAGATTCTTGTCTCACCACTTTAATCAGAGTATACCTCTCAGTATGCTGGGGTAACTGTCACTATCTTCAGACAACCTCCACTGATTTCTGGCCCCCACTGATCACAACCTGTGGCTTGAAGATGGCTCAATGCCTATACTTATCTGCTGATAGGGTGTCTCTCCTCTTATTTGAGCTGCTCTGGCCTGCTGTAGCTTCAAATGGCCTCCGATCACTGCTGCGCTCTACCTCAGTGGCCCCCGCTTCTCTCCTGGGTGGTCTAGTTGCTGCCGCCGAGCCCCCGCTGGACTCATGGGGTGGCTGCTTATGGCACCTCTGCTGGCCTCCGGCTCCCTCACTCACCGCCGCCTGACTGACTCTCGCTCTCGGAGGGAAATTGATTTAAACCAGTTCCCTCAGGTTGTGTCTTGCGCCTGCGCCTCTTTGCGCCTGCGCTATGCTCCGCTCTAGCCGCGTGGAGCTTCCAGAACATTCCCCTCTCTGTTATGTGGTCCCCTTAGCAACCAGTCGATGCGACCATCCGGCTGCTTAGGCCTATCTAGATGCGCCGTTTTAATTCCACAATTTCTAAGGCGAATTTTAGCCTTAGATGCTAAGTTTACCTTACACATGCAAATACATTTACACAATACATTACTCTCTTTTAGAGGGTTAGAGCAGGAGGACGGGGTCAGGGGTTAGGCAGCCATTGGTGCACTCGGCGGGGAGCAAGTCCGTGCGCGCAGTAGGGAGCATGGGCTGGCGCGTGTGCAGCATGCAATGCAGCCATGCACCCTTACGAAGGGTGTCGCGTCACAGCCATAGTGCCCGTTTTTTAATGGGCGGACTAAATACCTAGTTTGCATATAACATCATGACACGGCTTGATGGTTTATGAGCCTAACTTCCACAGTTCAGATGTGCTACTGGTTCTGCAGTTACACTCCGTAAGTTTGCAGATTTACTCACAACCTCAGAGGTAATCGGAGTCTCCCGTGGCTTCCGCTGTATTATTGCGCCCCACCAACACCGTGACACTAGTGGGAATCACTCTGTCTTGTGTCCAGGTTGCAGCTGCAAAGCCCTCCCAGTGAGTATGCGGGTATGCTACTCAAGCTGGTGATGACACACTGCCTCAGCGCCCCAGTGCAGTCTCACAGGCTCCATCCTCCGATCCTGGCATCCCTAGTCACGTGAGCGCTCACTCATGCTTCAGCCAAGCCTGCTAACGTGTTTCGCCATGCCCACCAAAGCTTTCTCAAAACAGAAGGGGGTTGTGTCTGAGATCTCTTCAGCCTTCTATTGAAACCAAGAGAAGTGAGGTGGGTAGGGCATTCTCTCACCCGCAGCATATCTTTCATGTAACCTTATATTAATAAAGGAATTAAAACATACATTTTCCTTTTTCCTGCAGTTGGATTTCAGATTACAGAAACTACAGCGCAATATATATCTAAAGTTTTACTTAATTTATCCATTACCACATGGAGCTTGCACAAGCCCCACGGCAGAACGATCAAAATCCAGTCTGCCAATAAAATTATTGTGACCCCTTTTTTTGGAGCAGTGATGTCTGAATATTGCTTCAGTTTGATCACGAAGTTTTTGCACTTCACCAACAGCGACACCTTTCGAGGAGTCCACCCACCCTGCACCAAAACTGAAAAAAAATTGGGATGTGTATCAGCTCATTGTTGAGAACTTCCGGAGCACTTATGTAACCCAGAGGGACATAAGTGTTTATGATAAGGGGAGGCTGAGTTGGATTCAGTATGTAGCATCCAAGCGGGCCCACTTTGACGCAAAGTCATACATACCAAGTGAGTCGGCAACCAGTTACATCTGGAACACTATACTGTATTCCGGCACCAAGTTCAACCCCAGGTTCAGCGACTACGGAGTGTCGACATCCTCTGTTCTGTCTCTGGTTGAGCCTTTACTGGTCAAAGGCTATTGTGTGACCACTGATAATTTCTACAGCTCCACTGAACTTTGAGTTCCTCATAAAGCATAAGACTGGTGCTACGGCACCGTTAGACCTAACAGGTGGGAAATGCCATTAGCATTTTCCAAGCAGAAGCTGAAAACTGGGGACATGGTTGCTTGGTAAAAGGGGAAAATGCTTACTCTCAGCGTGCATGACAAAAAGGATGTCTGTCTCCTGAACACAGTGCATGACACCTCAACTGTCACCACCAGGACAAGAGGAGGTAAAGAAATCCAAAAGCCTCAGGTTGTGGTGGACTACAACAGCACCATGGGTGCAGGGGCGTAGCTAGAAACCCTGGGGCCCCATAGCAAAGTTTTGGTTGGGGCCCCCCCACCTTAAATAAATTATAAGGTACCTTAGTGTGCATATTATACTATAACTACCTACTACTACACTCACAGTGGCAGCAGGGCAGAGGGAAGAGGCGCACACAAGACTAAGGCCCCATTTACACTTAAGGGGAACCTAAACTGAGAAGGATATGGATTTTTCCTTTTAAAATAATACCAGTTGCCTGACTCTCCTGCTGATCCTGTGTCTCTAATACTTTGAGCCACAGCCCCTGAACAAGCATGCAGATCAGGTGCTCTGACTGAAGTCAGACTGGATTGCTGCATGCTTGTTTCAGGTGTGATTCAGCCACTACTGCAGCCAAACAGAACAGCAGGACTGCCAAGCAACTAGTATTGTTTAAAAGGAAACATTTATATCCCTCTAAGTTAAGGTTCCTTTAATCAGTTTTCCTTTTCCATTGCAGTGCATTATGAAAAATCTTTCAATTAAAGAGACTCAGAGCTGAGTCAACTGCTGTTTTTTTACTTACCCGGGGCTTCCTCCAGCTCCATAAGCATGGATGTGTCCCTCGCCGTCTTCCTCAGCTCCTCCGTTCAGCCGCAGTCGACTCAGTGACATCAACCGCGGCCTTCTGCGCTGTCCACTGCTGACATCACAAAGCCGCTTACCGGGGAAGATTGTGGCTGAACGGAGGCACTGAGGAGGACGGCGAGGGACACATCCATTCTTATGGGGCTGGAGGAAGCCCTGGGTAAGTAAAAAAAAAAACAGCAGGAACACTCATCTCGAGTCTCTTTAAAAGGCATACAGCGTGAACTGAACCATTGGGAAACATGGGCATTACTTTGAAAATCTGGACACTGCAGGGAGGGGGAGAAAGGACACTCCTGGGAGGGGGACACCGGACACCGCAGGCAGGGGGGGGGGCACAGGACACCGCAGGCAGAGGGGGGGGACCGCAGGCAGGGGGGGGCACAGGACACCGCAGGCAGGGGGGGGGACACAGGACACCGCAGGCAGGGGGGGGGACACAGGACACCGCAGGGAAGGGGGGGGGGCACAGGACACCGCAGGGAAGGGGGGGGGCACAGGACACCGCAGGCAGGGGGGGGGGCACAGGACACCGCAGGCAGGGGGGGGACACAGGACACCGCAGGCAGGGGGGGGGACACGGGACACCGCAGGCGGGGGGGAACGACACCGCAGGCAGGGGGGACACAGGACACCGCAGGGAAGGGGGGGGGACACAGGACACTGCAGGGAAGGGGGGGGACACAGGACACCGCAGGCAGGGGGGGGGGGCACAGGACACCGCAGGCAGGGGGGGGGCACAGGACACCGCAGGCGGGGGGGGGGGGACACAGGACACCGCAGGGAGGGGGGGGGCACCGGACACTGCAGGGGGGGACACACCGGACACCGCAGGGGGGGGGACACACCGGACCCCGCAGGGGGGGACACACCGGACACCGCAGGGGGGGGGGGGGCAGTGGACACCGCAAAGGGGGGGACACCAGACACCGCAGGGAGGGGGTACACCGGACGCTGCAGGACACAGGACACCGCAGGGAGGGGGTACACAGGACACTGATGGGAGGGAGACACAGGACACTGCGGAGGGGGTGACAGGACACCGCAGGGAGAGAGACACAGGACACCGCAGGGAGGGGGACACAGGACACCGCAGGGAGGGGGACACAGGACACCGCAGGGAGGGAGAAACAGGACACCGCAGGGAGGGGGACACAGGACACCGCAGGGAGGGGGACACAGGACACCGCAGGGAGGGAGACACAGGACACCGATGGGAGGGAGACACAGGACACCGCAGGGAGGGAGACACAGGACACCGCAGGGAGGGAGACACAGGACACCGCAGAGAGGGGGACACAGGACACCGCAGGGAGGGGGACACAGGACACTGATGGGAAGGGGACACAGGACACTGCTGGGAGGGGGACACAGGACACTGCTGGGAGGGGGACACAGGACACTGCTGGGAGGGGGACACAGGACACTGCTGGGAGGGGGACACAGGACACCGCAGGGAGGGGGACACAGGACACCGCTGGGAGGGGGACACAGGACACTGCTGGGAGGGGGACACAGGCCACCGCAGGGAGGGGGACACAGGACAGTGTAAGCACAGAGTGGAGGGGAGAAGAGTAGTGTGTGCAGAACAAGCTGACATAAGGAAAAGGGACAGAAAGAAAGGAGAGAGCCAGAGGGAGGGAGATATCAGATTACCTGCAGGCAGTGGCAGTCTATGGAGGAGGTGGACCTGCTGGAGCAGAAGCATGCCTCTACCAGTTGATTTAAACCACGCGGGCTGCTGCAGCTCTCTCCTCAGGGCTGGGCAGCTTCCTCCTATGCACGTGGGGGGCGGGGCTTCTTCTATTAAACAAACTCCCCCACTCAGCATTCCCCTCTGCACCTCCGTCCAGACTCTGCTGTGGAGGGGAGGGGGCGGAGCTACGTCTTGTGCAGAGTGCTATTCTGTTCCCAGCCGGAACTATCAACTAATTGCCGGTTGGGAGCAGGGATCTCAGAGAGGCGGAAGGTGAAATAGTCCCTTTTCACCCATCTGCCTGCCTCTCTATCTATGTGATTTTTCACATATGGAAATTGCAGCCTAGTGGCTGCACTTAAGGGGAAAAAATACACACGCAGCTAGAACTGAAGGGCCCCCTCATGGCTTCGGCCCCAAGGGCCCCATAGCAATGCTATGCCAGCTATGGCGATCCCTACGCCACTGCATGGGTGGTGTGGACAGAGCCAAACAGGCTGTGACTTTTTACCCTGCAGTAAGAAAGCAGCAAAAAAGTACTACAAAAAGATCTTCCATCATCTCCTGGAGTTATCTAAAATATTGCAATATAAGGTATTTTTTTCTGTTTTTACCCCCCTTTTTTCAATGGATATCCATTTTTGAATAGTTTTTAAATATTTTCCATTTTCTATACAGGTTCTGGATCACACTGGGTCCTCCTGATATTGTGGGGTGGTGAGTTGAAATTATGTTTACAAATAAGAATGATATACCCTTTTTTTCCTTCTTTCCTCCCCCCACTAGGACCATGTGAGAATGTGTAATCCAGATACTTGTTATTAATTTTATATTCTTTGAGGCAGGACACTCATTTTCCCTTATACTTTACCATTCTAGTAAAATGGCCATGCAATTTATTGTTTAGCCACTAGATGGCATCGGGATGCGATAAAGGGCTATGCCGCGTCCATAGCAATGTTAAAGCAATTTGCATGCGACGTTAGAGTCGCACTGGACGTCAGTGCGCCGTTTTTGGCGCACGACAGTGATGGATTACGTTGGTCTATGCGACCGCAAGGTCACATATGCCACCGGATATGTGTTCCATAGTGCGGAAATGAGTGTACTCGTGCCTGGCGTGCGCTCCAACCGGCTGAACGGCCTACAGTGTGCACGGCTTGGAAATTTCCTGCCTCAAAGGTGAAATACTATTTAAGGGGTAACAGGGATTGAGGGGCGGCTAGTCCTGATGATGCGCCACACTTTATAGGGCGCGAAACGGCTGTAGACTGCTTAACTGCCTGTACCTTTCTCTGTCTTTTTTGGATTGTGTCATTGCTGGAAGTGCATTTTTAATTGGAACAATAAAATTGGCGTTTTAGCTGGATGTGCACCACTACTCTTTCTTCTACTCAAGTTGTTAGCTGCTGGATGGTGAGTTGCACTCCAAAGCTGTTGTTTATTATCCTGTGCATGGACGCTTTCTCTACTGATTGACCTCCTGGAGTAAAGGTTGTGGAATGCGTAGTTGCGTACATCCTCCACAAGCAGCGAAGTGACAGGCCAGTAACACACGCTATGGTTGGGCTGAGGTCGCTCAATGACAGTAAAGTAATATAGAAAACACTGATTTTGCAGTGTGGGCCCAGTGTTGGCCTAGTAGTAGTAGGTTGTATTGAATGGTCACCTGAGGTGACCAAAGGTTTTGCCGAAATGTATGCATCCAAGCTATCGAATTTGGTCTGTCCACAATGAAAGAACAACCCTCTCCACTTGGGTATGCCCCAGCACACTCATGTAGGTCATTGTGATATGCAAGCCCCCTTACCACGAGAAGGTAACGATCACGCAGGGGAATTGACGTCATGTGCTTTGACATCACCCTTGAACGCAGTATACAGCATATTTTGCAGCCTGTTGTGGAAATTGTGCATCCTGTCCGACTAAGTTGAAATTGGTAAAAGCTCCACCACTTTGTGCTTATACCGAGGGCCCAGTAGCGTTGCCACCCAGTACAAGTCCTTCTCCTTCAGCTTTTTTATACGGGGGTCCTCTAACAAGCAGGACAGCATGAAAGAACCCATGTTGACACTCCCAATGTATAAGAAACAAATTGCTTTAATAGGGCACTTAAAATGACAACGCGTTTCGCGGTTCAAACCGCTTCATCAGGTCGTGTGGTGTGCCGGAGTTTGAAAGTTCCCCGGTGTCGTGCTGCATGTTGACAAGGTTGGATGCCGAGCTAGCCAGCCCCTCTTCCTCTTCCTCACTGAGGTCACGCAAGGGCTCTTCCTCCTCCCCCAGCCACGTACAACACCATGGGTAACCGAAGGGTGATCGCAAGCCCCCTGGGATGCCTGCTGCGTTTGGTCTTCCAACTCCTCCTCAAAGCCACCTTTATCCTCTGACGCCTCTTCCTCAGATGACTCCTCCCTCTGTATTGCCGAAGGTACAGCAGGTGTTGATGACAAGCCTGGTTGTGGTGGTGGTAATGGTTCCCACAGCTCTTCTACTTGCTGGTCACGCTCCTCTACGGCCTGATCCAGCACTCTTTGCAGGGCATGTTCCAGGAAGAAAGCATAGGGGATCAGGTCACTGATGGCACCTTCACTGCAGTTCACCAGGTTTGTGACCTCCTCAAACGGACGCATGAGCCTCCAGTAACATGGCAAAAAAAATCCCCAGATCCCCACGCCTTGTCCTGCCACCGTACTCGTACAGATACTCAACAGCTTTTTCTTGTTGGAGCATGAGGAGCGCTGAATTCCAGTGAGTCGGGCTGTCGCAAATCAAACACCTCACTGGCAGGTTCTTTTCCCAGTGAATGTCTAAGAAGCATGCCATGGCTGTTGTGTAGGAACGCCTGAAATGGCCACATACCTTCCTTCGTTGTATTAAGAGATTCAACACATGTGCCATGCAGGGCACATGTGTTCACTTGCCCAACCTCAACGCTGCCAACAGATTGCTTCCATTGTCACACACAACTTTGCTGATCTCCAGGTGTGGCTCTGTGCCAGTGGGCTCTATCTGTGCACTATCAGACAGACACTGAGAAATGCAGCAACACTTCAAACACAATTTAGTGATAATAACAGAGGCCCTGGAGCAGTAGTGGAAAAAATGTGCTTTAATGTGGCACACAATTCGATATTAGAGTAAGTGGGCACTGGGCACATGTGCAAGTGTGTTGTTTGTGCACAAACACACAGACACTGAGAATGCTGCAACAGTAGTTCAAACACAATACAGTGATAATAACACAGGCCCTGGAGCACTTGTATTGGGCACTGGGCACAATAGTGGGTGTCTGTAGGCTGTGAAGTGTCACGCACACACACACACACGCACGCACGCACGCACATACACACGCGCACGCACGCACGCACGCACACACACACACACACACACGCACGCACGCACGCACACACGCACGCACACGCACGCACGCACGCGGAACATGGCGGGCGCTGCAGTGTTTCTATAGGGGACGAGGTGTGTGTGAGAGGGAGTGCAGGCTGATTGGCTGCCATGTGCCTGCTGATTGTTATGTAAGGGGTCAAAGTTTAGCCCAATAATGTTGTATGGTAGCGGGTCAAATAACGCCGAGCATGAATACCTGGGCTTCACAGAATACTGCTCGTTGGCAAACTATTTGGGCCTTCTCTATTTATATGCAGAATGTCTACCGGGCATTTAAGGCTTGTTTACACAAGCGTTTTCTGCCTTTTTTCAAGCGCAGGCAATTTTCAAAATTTATGAGAAGGATCATATCAGTGCGTTTCGTCAGTGCAGAGCACAAAGCAGTGCCTGGACCATTTTTGGGGCGATTTTGCTGTAATGGAAGGTAAAGGAAGAGCACTAAACACTCACAAAATCGCTTCATGCGGCGCGATTGCGTTCGCGTTTTTAAGAATAAATATATTGTATTTATTATTTTATGGGTCAAAGAGTTCACTTCCTGACTGACGTCTTACAAAAGCGCTTTGCAAAAAATCGTAGCGCGCAGTGGAGTGCCGGGAGGGGGAAAAAACGCTAAAAAAAAAATCAAAATCGCTGCCATCAGCGATTTCGATTTTAGATGTGAACAGAGCCTCATTGTGATATACAGTGCTGCCCATAATTATTCATACCCCTGGCAAATTTTGACTTAAAGTTACTTTTATTCAACCAGCAAGTAATTTTTTGATGGGAAATGACATAGGTGTCTCCCAAAAGATAATAAGACGATGTACAAGAGGCATTATTGTGGGAGGGAAAAACATGTCTCTGCTTTTATTTTCATTTGAGCAAAAAGTGCACAGTCCAAAATTATTCATACCCTTCTCAATAATCAATAGAAAAGCCCTTTATTGGCTATTACAGCAATCAAACGCTTCCTATAATTGCAGACCAGCTTTTTGTATGTCTCCACAGGCATTTTTGCCCATTCATCTTTCACAATGAGCTCCAAATCTTTCAGGTTGGAGGGTCTTCCTGTCATCACCCTGATCTTTAGCTCCCTCCACAGATTCTAAAGTCTGGACTCTGGCCAGGCCACTCCAAAATGTTAATGTCCGCTAACCATTTCTTCACCACTTTCGCTGTGTGTTTTGGGTCATTGTCATGCTGAAATGTCCACTGGTGCCCAAGGCCAAGTTTCTCTGCAGACTACCTGATGTTGTCGTTGAGAATCCTCATGTATTGCTTTTTTTTTCATGGTGCCGTTTACTGTGATTAGGTTCCCTGGTCCATTGGCTGAAAAACAACCCCAAAGCATTAGGTTCCCACCACCATGTATGACAGTGGGGATGGTGTTCTTTGGATTGAAGGCTTCTCCTTTTTACACCAAATAAAGGAAACATCATTGTGACCAAACAATTCAATTTTTGTTTCATCTGACCATAACACAGAAGACCAGAAGTCTTCTTCTTTGTCCAGATGAGCATTTGCAAAGGCCAAGAGAGCTTGTGTGTGCCTTATCTGGAGAAGTGGTGTCCTCCGTGGTCTGCATCCGTGAAACCCAGCAGTGTGCAGTGTCCATTGGATTGTCTGCATTGAGACATTGCCACCAGCAGAGCCCAGATTAACCAGGATGGCATTGGTGGTGATCCTTGGATTCTTTTCACCTATCTCACTATCCTCCTGGCCAACACGAGTGTCACTTTTGGCTTTCAACCATGTCCTCTGAGATTTTCCACAGTGCAGAACATCTTGTATTTTTTTATAATATTTTTCATTGTAGCCACTGGAACTTGAAAACATATAGAAATGGCCTTGTAACCCTTTCCTGGCTTGTGAGCAGCCACAATGGGAAACCACAGGTCCTCGCTGAGCTCCTTTGTCTTAGCCATGACTATCCGCAAGCCAACTGCAGAAAGCTGCTGATTTTCACCTGTTGAGTTGTTTAAAACACCTGTTCCCAATTAATCAGGGTAATTAGGATGCTTTAGAACAGCTTGGACTATTTGGAATGGTATAGAACTTTGGATTTTCCCACAGACTGTGACAGTTTGTGAAGGGTATGAATAATTTTGGGCTAGACTCTTTTTTCTCAAATGTAAATAAAAGCTGAGAAATGTTTTTTTTCCCCCACAATAATGCCTTTTGGGAGACACCTATGTAATTTTCAGTCAAAAAATTACTTGTTGGTTGAATAAAAGTAATGTTAAGTCAAAACTTGCCAGGGGTATAAATAATTATGGGCAGCACTGTATTTTGGTGAGACTTAAGAATTGGAGGCCTAAAATTCTCTTTTAGACCCATAATTCCAGACAGAAATGCACCGCCAGGGAGGTTAAACTAGACAATCACTATGTACATGTAACGATTGTGGAATTCTCTCCGTGATCGGCGCACAAGACGTGCGCTGACACTGCGGAAATCTTCCACAAGCGTGTAATCTGAGGAAACCCAGCAGAAGGTGCAATGCACCTGTAGAGGGAAATTCCTGTCGACAGGTGGAGCTGTGGAGTGCAGAGGAACAGCTCCTCTGCCCTGCCACACACGCCAGACAGGAATTGCACGAGGGGCAGAAACGCAGGGCAAGATAGCCCTGAAAGGGAGAGATCAAAGTGACAGAGGGTATGTGTGTCCACCAAACTAGTCGCCACCCTGCGACGATGAACACACAACCATGAAGACAAAGTGAGAAGGCAATCGCCAGAGATGGCAATTGCTAACAGCGACACAAGACCGAATAAGCACAGATGAGGAATGTATGTATGTCCACCAATCTAGCCGCCAACCTGCGACGGCGGACACACAACAAAGGAAACCGAGTGAGAACGCAATCGCCTGAGAAGCGAGATTGAGCAAAGGGACAGATTGTATGTGTGTGCACCAAACTAGTCGCCAACCCGCGACAGTGCATACACAACAGCAGATATGAAGTAGGAACGCAATCGCGGGAACGCAAATCATACAATGAGGAGATAAGGAAAATAACAAACGCTAACTAAACGCGTACACCGCACTCATTCGCAACAGTGCACGCGTTTATGCGCGGACCCCGCGTGATAAGCACAACAGGGAAAAGCACGCCTAACTAACCACTGACAGACAAACATAAAACAGAGGACGCGAGCGCTTGCTTAACGGTTACCTCACCGAGCCTCCAGCAAGCGTTCGAACAAGACAAAACAGATACACGACAACAGGAATACGTAAGAGATACGATCCACTGCTCTTTCTGTCAGAGCAAGTGCGATCCAAGTAAGGCAACAACAGAACAGAAGGGCCTATCAGCAACAACCGCTGCTCTGGTTAGCACCCCACAGACAGACAGAACAGGCAATACAAATAATGCAATCCTAACTGCACTAGGGAAACCTGCCTAGCACAGTCCCACGAATTACTCTAAGCTAATCTTCAAACAATGAGCAAGGCTGACACTCTCCGGAGTGTTTCACAGGAACTAACCCTTATGACCAGCCACTTACTGTGGGAAACATAGCTCTTTATAGAACAAGCCTACAAAGGATGTGGCTAGGCAATCTGCATGACAAACGTATGCAAATTCCTCAGCAGCAAGCTGCACAACTGACAAAAGGTCTCTCTTCCAGAGACCTGCAGAATGCAGACCTGAACAGTGGTCAAAAGGCTGCCTGCCTGCGCAGGCAGCCGCGCGGATCCTCACAGTACATTATGTATTTGTATAGCTGGATGTCCTGATTGTACAGAGTTATGAATGCCTTGTGTATCTATGTTCCCCAATGTTTTGTACTATGTACAGTGCTAAGGAAGATGTTGGTGTTATATAAATAAAAAATATTATGAATGGGGGCAGAATGTGGTGGCCTCAGCAGGGCTGGTTCTGGACCTTTTGCTGCCTGAGGCAAACTTGTGAGGATGTGTCCCCTCCCCATTTAGAATAATCACACAGCACACGACAATTGCCTCCCTCCCCCGTCCTCACTCACTGTCAAACTCCTCACACAGCACAAGCAGCTGCTTTTACCAATTCTGCTCTCCTGCCTCCAGCCTCCTCACTCACTGTCAGACTCCTCACACAGCACAACAAGCTGCTTTTCCCCAATGATGCTCTCCTGCCTCCCCCCCCTCCTCACTCACTGTCAGACTCCTCGCAAAGTACAACAAGCTGCTTTTCCCCAATGATGCTCTCCTGCCTCTCCTCTCCTCACTCACTGTCAGACTCCTCACACAGCACAACAAGCTGCTTTTCCCCAATGATGCTCTCCTGCCTCCCCCCCTCCTCACTCACTGTCAGGCTCATCACACAGCACAACAAACAGCTTTCCCCAATGATTCTCTCCTGCCTCCCCCCTCCTCACTCACTGTCAGACTCCTCACACAGCACAACAAGCTGCATTTCCCCAATGATGACCTCTTCACCTCGCTCTCCTTTCGCTTCTCCTCCTACTCTGACTGCATGCTGTTAGTATAAACACAGTACAAACATGCTTCCCCTGTAATCTCTGCGCCTGATGCAAGTGTGTCACCTTGCTTTATGAGAAAATTAGCCCTTGGCCTCAGGCAGGAGCAGTATGTGGAGGAGGCTGCATAGTGATGCAGGGAGCAGTGCAGAGATGTGGCTGCATAGTGATGCAGGGAGCAGTGCAGAGATGTGGCTGCACAGTGATGCAGGGAGCAGTGCAGAGATGTGGCTGCATAGTGATGCAGGGAGCAGTGCAGAGATGTGGCTGCATAGTGATGCAGGGAGCAGTGCAGAGATGTGGCTGCACAGTGATGCAGGGGGCAGTGCAGAGATGTGGCTGCATAGTGATGCAGGGAGCAGTGCAGAGATGTGGCTGCATAGTGATGCAGGGAGCAGTGCAGAGATGTGGCTGCATAGTGATGCAGGGAGCAGTGCAGAGATGTGGCTGCATAGTGTTGCAGGGAGCAGTGCAGAGATGTGGCTGCATAGTGATGCAGGGAGCAGTGCAGAGATGTGGCTGCATAGTGATGCAGGGAGCAGTGCAGAGATGTGGCTGCACAGTGATGCAGGGGGCAGTGCAGAGATGTGGCTGCATAGTGATGCAGGGAGCAGTGCAGAGATGTGGCTGCATAGTGATGCAGGGAGCAGTGCAGAGATGTGGCTGCATAGTGATGCAGGGAGCAGTGCAGAGATGTGGCTGCAGCCGGGAGAGGAATATTAGGAGAGTCTCTGCTGAATCTCATCTAGCATGGAGGCAATGTGACAAGTAACTGATCATTGTCAGATATAAGTGATTTACCACATCCCAATAGTATATGTAACAACAATCTCCAAACCCTGAATTCCAGCATGAGTTTCTTGTGACTTTCTTCTCTCCATGTACAACAATCTGGACATTCTGTATATTAAAATTGTCATTAGATCCTGAGGGAGAGTTACTGATGGTATTTGTTCAATGCAGCGGCGTCGCGTCGCTAGGGCGTATGATCCGGGGGCCCGCCCCCTGAACCTCTTGCCAATGGTGCCCCGGATCAATTATGGCCAGAGTGCCCCGTGAACCACCCTCCCAGACCTCTGAGTCCTCAGACCTCAGGTGGCGGTGAATCCGTCCGCCCTTCACTCCCTCTCCACCCCCTGCCTCCTGCTGGTCCCCCTGCACATCTACAAGCAGCGGCTGCTTACCTCTGCCTCGATTCCAGCATGGCGCCTGGAGAGCACAGCCGAAGACCTCTCTCTTCCTCCTCGCTTTTCCCCTAGTGACCGGCTGATCGCGTTATTAGCAGAAACCGAGCATCGGGGAAACAGGATGGAGAAAGAGGTCTGCGGCTGTGCTCTCCAGGCTCCATGCTATTGAAGGCCCCATATCTACCTGCCTATATAGAGAACCCCATACCTACCTACCTATACTGAAGGCTCCGTACCTACCTACCTATACTGAGGACCCCATACCTACCTACCTATATTGAAGGCCCCATACCTACCTATACTGAGGACCCCATACCTACCTACCTATATTGAAGGCCCCATACCTACCTACCTACCTATACTGAGGACCCCATACCTACCTACCTATACTGAAGACCCCTATACTTAGCTATCTATACTGAAGGCATTTATACCTAGGAACCTATCTTGAAGGCATCTATACCTAGCTACCTATGCTGAAGCAAAGCCCCAGGGCCCAGCAAAGCAGAGAACCTGAGCCCCAGCTTAGCAAAGCCCAGAAAAGCAAAGCTCCAGGGCCCCCTAGCCCAGCAAAGCAAAGCCTCCAGGCCACAAAGCAAAGCCCCGGGGGCCCCAGCGCAGCAAAGCACAGCCCCCAGGAAAGCAAATCCTCCAGGCCACAGCCCAGCAAAGCGTACAGCCAAGCAAAGCTCCCAGCTCAGCAAAGCGTAGTAAAGCGCCCAAAAATGCCCTCACCCCAGTGAAGCCCCCATCAAATTGCAAAGCCCCCAGAAAATCACCCAGCAAAGCACCAGGCCCAGCACCCAGCAGAGCTAGGCTGGCACAGCATCACCACCACCCAGGCAGCCCAGCATCACCACCAGCAAGCCCAGCATAACCGCCAGCTGAGTAAAGCACACAGGCCTGCCAGCCAAAAACAAGACAGAAGCCAGGTGAGGGAGGGGCTTATTTATGTGAAATACTGACTATCGAATATACTTAAGTTACACCGCTGCTATGTTCACGTACATTTTGCCCCACCTATGGCCACGCCCACTTTCTGTGGCATGACCATGCCCATTTTTCTTACAATCTTTCCCTCTTGGTGCCCAGGGGTGCCCTGGATTGCCCAGGAACCTAGAAACGTCCCTGCTTCAATGTAAACAGCAAGAGAAACCTCAGGACCTGTATAACTGCAGAATAATAATAATAAATAATATAAAAATAATAATGTATATTAGTGTATTTATGTCACAGCCGGCTGTCAGAGACTCTCCATAGAGAACATGCGCAGTGTGACTGGTGATAAGGAGTATTATACTGCAGGTGAGGAGGTCACAGTACAGTGTAACACCGGATATTACCCATCGTCTCAGAGAACGAGGTGTCAGACTATCAGCCGTGGTGACAGACATGAGTGGTCTCCAGCTGTTATCTGCACAGGTGAGCACACACAGACTTACCTGTATAGTTATTACATCTCCACACAAGACAGAGAACTGGAATGATTTATATTATATATCATATTATATATGTATGTCATTTGTCACTGAAGCTTATATTGACATAGACATACACTAATACTCTCATCAGATTGTGAGTCCCGCTGAGGGAGAGTCTCTGCTATGAACTGTTCAGTATAAAGAGCTGCATAAACTGTGAGACCCGTGTAATAATAATAATAACAATAATAATAATGTATGTTTGTGTATTTGTGCCACAGTCGGCTGTCAGAGACCCTCCATAGAGAACATGCGCAGTGTGACTGGTGTTAAGGAGTATTATACCATAAATGAGGAGGTCACAGTTTGGTGTAACACCGGATATTACCCATCATCTCAGAGAATGAGGTGTGTGACTAATAGTAATGGATACAGATGGTGGTATCCAGCGGTTACCTGCACAGGTGAGCACACACAAATTTACAATGATCACATCTCCACAAAAATACAGAGACCTCAGGGCAGCATTCCCTCCACCTGGGGTAATGGGGGCATGTTAGTGTGTTGCTGCAATTTGACCCAGCAAATTATTAACATTTTAGTGTGATATCAGGCCTCAGCATCAGCTGGAGCATATCCAGTCTTTGTTTACTTGTGTTCAGTCTAGCCGACAAATTTCTCAGTTATCTAGCTTGCAGGCCCTTTTAAACGGTATTTTTAATTCAATGAAAGTCTATGGAGACGTTCATACTTCCGCGGTACGGTGCGACGCAATGGAAGTAACATTTTTGCCGCATCCCCAACGCAGGTCCAAAATTATGTTACTGCATGACTTCTGCGCTGACTTGTGGCGATCTGCGCCAGAACTCGTGTTAGTCTATGGTGACGCATGGATTTTTAAAAAATGACCAACGCAACGTTGTGGCGTGCTTGCACTGAAGCATATTTTTACAATACATTTCTGTGCACTTCCGCATACCCCAAAGCAGGAAGTGACCACAAGCGGGCGTCACTTCCTGGTTGGCTGGTGGCCAGACAGGAAACACTGCGTGCTAATGTGCTGTTCCCTGAAGGCCTGTTTCGGAGCGTTGCAGTGTGGCAGAAGCAACGCTAACGCTGGTTTACAGTGTGAAACCAGCCTATGAAGTACCTTGGGGTTTGGATACATAAATCAAATGATCTCTGTTGTCAGAATATTGCCTACCTATGCACTTGACGGGGAGACCCAACATTATAAAGATGGTCTTTGCAATTACATTTTTTTTGGATCCCCAAATACATTAACACATCTTCTATGTACTGAGATAGACCTTGTATCTGATCACTAGAGTGCAATGTTTGTGCTAAGGGTAAATAGAAATGGAGGCATTGCGCATCCCTGTGTCCTACTCCTGTGAACTGTAAATGTATCAGAAATACATTCCAGTGATGCTTCAGGAGTGTCTGTGCGGCAGCATGGATGGTGCTCAGCGTCCTTCATGGAGATGGAGTTTCTCTGTCCTCGTGCGGGTGGACTTCTGCATTGGTTTCCAGGAGACGCTTGGCATACACTCTCCAGCACTGGCTTTGAGTGATTGGCCAAGTACTGGTTAATTACTGTACAGCAGAGGTGTAGCAATAAGGTATGAAGGGGTTGTAAGAGCACCGGGGCCCCATGGACCAGAGGGGCTTACTAAGGGCCCTCCATCTATTTTATTAGCTTTTCATTGATGTTATGCTGGTACCGAACACCTCTATCTGTGAATTGAACAGCAGTAATCCTTAACTGTTTCCTTACTCTAATTACACCTCCCAGACACTGCAGCTGTGCTTGGTAGGTTTTGGGGCTTCATATTAATGGAGTGCTTGGGGCCCTATGTGTAACTTGCACTGGGGCAACAAGCTCATTATTTACATCAATGATGTGCAGGTCATGTTCCTCTGGCTGGCGGTGGCACGGGGGAAGGGGAGGGGCTAATTGGCTGCTCATAGGTATATAAACTCTGAAGGTGCATATAATCTTTGCCTGTGATAGCGTTAAGATGCTAAGCTAGCTGCTAGGATAAGTTTGTGTTGCCGTGCCATTTCTTGCTTCCTGCTCATACTCCTATTGACCATTCTGCCTGCTACTTGCAGTGAGCAGAATCAGTATCAGAATCATTTTTATTTCGCCAAATACAGCAAGAGCTATACTCGGAATTGTTTGGGGTACACATGGCTTGGACATAGTATAGGAAGACAAGACGCACACATAAACAATTAAGAACTACAGTGATGGTGTAGATCCAGAGCAGGGACAAGGTCCTCCAGCACCCAAGGCTGAGACACCAAAGTGCGCCCCTCCATCCCTCCCACCCCAGCCATCACACACTGATTGCTATTACACTAAGAGGCCCCTCCTCCATCCCTCCCACCCCAGCCATCACACACTGATTACTATTAGACTAAGAGGCGCCTCCTCCATCCCTCCCACCCCAGCCATCACACACTGATTGCTATTAGACTAAGAGGCGCCACAGGGCCCACAACCTCCCCAACACCTTAATATCTAGTTATCTGGCTTGCAGTCACTGCTATGTATCCCCTTTTCTTATTTCTTTCTGCTTCAAACACAATTAGGAATGACAGCTGAATGAATTGTGCGCCCCCTCCTACACTGCGCCCTGAGGATGGAGCCTCTCCAGCCTATGCCTCGGCCCGGCCCTGTGTAGATCTGTTCAGCACAATTGACAGTCCTGGGTCAGCACATAGTGCTTTTCTACCAGCCGTACAGTAGCAGTCCAATAATAATGACTGACTGAAAGACCCCGCTAGTGCATGATGCCAGTAGGCGGGCCTGTCAGGGGTTGGAGTTCAGCAGCCGTACCGCTTGGGGGAAGAAGGTGTTCTTCCGTCTGGTGGTTTTGCATGGTATAGACCTGTAGCTGCGGCCCAGTGGGAGGAACTTGAAGTAGCGGCTGCCAGGGTGGGAGGGGTCACAGGAGATCGCTGTGGCCCTCTTCTTCATCCTGGCGGGGTGGAGGAGATCAAGAGGTGGAAGAGGAGTCCCGATGAATCTCTCTGCGTCAGTTATGACTCTCTGCAGTTTCTGTTTATATTATTATATATTATTGAGTTGCCGGTGGGCTGCGTGCTTGGTGAGATGAATAACAGCTCTCTGCTGTCGCTCAAACCCCGGCAGTGTTAAAAATGATTCCCCCTCCGAGTTGTTGCAGTTGAGAGGGAGATGTAATTCAGGGTCGGTTGATCACCAGATACCAAATTACTCTTACGTGAGGAACGCAGCTTAGCATTATTGCTATGACAGCTCCTAGGTTTGCCAAAATGACCTGCTTTGCTTGCAGTGACCTTAGCTGACGTTTATATTGTGTATTGGATGACTTATGTGTATGGCTCCTGGCTTGTTGACTCTGCGATTGCTAAGGATTATAACTGACGGGCCTCTGACATTAGTATATTACCTGGCTTGTTGACTCTGAGATTATCTCCTATAGTGCTGAGCATTGTAATTGTTGCTATTTATTGTCCAGCGCTGTGTAATATGTTGGCGCTTTATAAATACAATAATAATAATTGTTTACATCCATGCCTTGCCCAGCTCAGTGGGAATTAGCAGCAGCATCATCATCTTCAGTTTCTATATCTTGCGCACATCAAGGCCTGGGGGTAGCCAGTTGTTTGGACGACCTGCTCATTATGCCTCGGCTGACCGGACACGCCACACACAGGGTGAAGACTGCGGAAGAGATTGGGATATAGGAACTGATATAAGGTGGTGGATCTGTTAGTTCTTACAGCAGTACACCCAACATATAGGAGTGAACAATCTGTACAGCTGACCAGGTATACCACATTTTTGGAACCACAGCTGATATACTATTTTAGTGGGTAATCTTCTCTAATGACACCTTGAAGAGATACTCAGTATGGAGACAGACAGAGCTGACCAGATGACCAGATGTTATAGATAGTCCTGTAGAGTGGATAGCCTATAAAGCTGCACCTGTGACTGATAAAGAACCCGATCACCACACTGACACTCATATTACTGCCACTGTAATATTCCTGGATTATTGGTCTTGTGAGACTCCCACCATCCTGTAGATGATACAAGAGGCAAAGGACCATGATGCGATGGCAGGAGATGCTGCTCTGTGGTGTCTGTGAAGCGTACATCAAAAAAGGCACTCAGAAAGGAGGAGATTTGGGCACATGAGACAAGTGGACAAAAAGGGCGCCCCATTCACTTCCATTATAAATATCGTTTAATGGGCGCCGGGATATCGCTTAATGGGAAAAAAAGGCGCCGGAGATTATTAACGTTTTACAAACGGCGCCCGGAGATTTTTAAGGGTTTATAACTGTGCTTGAGATGATTTAACTTTACAAAATGAGCCCGTGACGAATAACGTTTATAAAGATACTAAATCACTATTTCTAAAACATTTCTAATACATTATTATCCACCCCAAAAAATTATTTACATTTTTTTATTTACATTTTTTATTTATTAATGTTTGTAAAACATTATTATCCATAGGGGGTCTTAGGTTTAGGCACCAACAGGGGGGTCTTAGGTTCAGGCACCAACAGGGGGGGTCTTGGGTTTAGGCACCAACAGGGGGGTCTTAGGTTCAGGCACCAACAGGGGGGGTCTTAGGTTTAGGCACCAACAGGGGGGTCTTAGGTTCAGGCACCAACAGGGGGGGGTCTTAGGTTTAGGCACCAACAGGAGGGTCTTAGGTTTAGGCACCAACAGGGGGGTCTTAGGTTTAGGCACCCTTTTTTGATGTACGCCTCAGAAATGTGCATGATAGCAAAATACCGGTATTTTACTATAGCTAAACCTAAGCCTATTTTCACAGAAGCCTCCCACCTGTCGGCTAACCCTTACCACCACACACACACCTGCACGCACGCACGCCTGCACGCACACACACATACACACACACACACATCCTTCCTGATGCCTAACTCTAACCATCCCCCACACAAAAACTGTCTTCCTGATGCAAAGGCATAGAGATTACTATAACCCTGGGGAAGAGGTGATAGTTTGGTGTAAGGAGAAGCATTGCACACAGCAGCTGTGAGGATAGATTGTGGCCTCATCTCACCAGCTGTGTGTTGTTTCTACAGAGAGGTGTAAGGCCTGGTTCACATTAGCATTCCCTGTCCGGATCCGCCTGATCAGATCCGGACCGTATACTGTACAAACGGAACGTACGTTCCGCATAGCAATGCAAAGTCTATGCGGACGTTCACATGCGTCTGTTCCGTATAGAACGGAGCCGGATCGGATCCGGACTCCAGACACTTTTCCAACATTCGCTATTTTTCGGGTCCGGATCATCCGGCCCACGCACCCGGACCGGAGCCTGACTGCACCATCCGGAAATAGAAACCTATGGGGAACGGAAAGCACAGAACACACAGGATACAAACACCTGACGTTCTACCCCACTTCCTATGCGTATTCTAGCGGCCATTTCGGATGGGGACACATGGGCAGCAGTGGAGCAGCAGTGACTAACGTGCTGGAGCTGTTTGGCAGTATGTCGGAGGTGGAGGTGAGGTCTAAACAGCGGAGGACCTGATTCTACAGGTGCACCAGATGCCCCTTATGCTGACCCCATCAATTTTATTAGTAATTTCGCTGTGTTTACCACACGGATCCGGATGGCAGCCTGATACATTCCTGATGCAAACGGACCGGATCCGGATGTACGGTTCCGATCCGGATCAGGTCCTGATCCAATCCGGATCCGGTCCGTTTGCATGCCAAAACGCAAGTGTGAACGGGGCCTAAGAGGCCGGACCAGGATAAGCTGTACACATTCTACCAGGATAGAGATTACTATAATCCCGAGGAAGAGGTGATAGTTTGGTGTAAGGAGAAGCATAGCCAGAGCAGCTGTGAGGATAGATTGTGCCGTTTCTCCTCCTATCACCATCTCACCAGCTGTGTGTTGTTCCTACAGAGAGGTGTAAGAGGGCGGACCAGGATAAGCCGTACACATTCTCCCCGGATAGAGATTACTATAATCCCGGGGAAGAGGTGATAGTTTGGTGTAAGGAGAAGCATTGCACGCAGCAGCTGTGAGGATAGACTGTGGCCTCATCTCACCAGCTGTGTGTTGTTCCTACACAGAGGTGTAAGAGGCCGGACCAGGATAAGCCATACACATTCTCCCAGGATAGAGATTACTATAATCCCGAGGAAGAGGTGACAGTTCTGTGTAAGGAGGAGAGATATCACCAATCTCATCCAAATAACAGATGTGTGGCTACTTGGTAATTTAAGTGGCATGGACATAAATGCAAAAATTAGTGATTAATAAAAACACAGACAACCGACTTGGATTTAAATGGCCGTAGGCTATATTTATTGCGGTTTAAATAATTAATTAATTTAATTGTTTATTAACGGGTAAACCAACATAAATAGTAATAAAACGGTTCAGAACCAAAGGTATCAATTGATACTTAATCAAACCATAAAGTCTTTATACCAGTGTAAATGTTCATTCAAAAGTCCAAAGAACAGCTAGCCCACCCACAATCGTGGGCGACTATAACCGCCAATAAAGTCAATCCGCCTACGACATAAACAGAAGAAAAGGGATGGGGGGGGTGGGTGCTTCCAGCTTGCTTGACTGAAGACGGAGGAGAAAGGTCAGAGCATCACAGGTTTGAGGTAAACCCTTATGTGATTGGCCAGCAGAAATTGGCTCCAACAGCCAGCTGCCAATCAACTGAGAGAGACCCCTCACCTCTGCTCAGCAACCCAGTTCTCCTCACAGCTCCTAGGACCGCCCAGCATCTTTAAGAGATGAAAAAACACAGCAGCATCAAAAGGAAAGGGTACATGTCATTATATAGCCTCCTACAAATCTATATCCCCATATTACCACTCAAATATCAATTAATATAAGACTAGCATGAATGTATATGCATATAACATACAGAACATACCTATGTATACATTAATATGCATACACATTCATACCTACAGTTATGAAGTAACCTTCCCTGAACTGTCCCACCACCAAATTACCAAGAGGCCTGCGTTCCATGCTCTCACTATGGCCTTACATGGTAATTTAAGTGGCATGGACATAAATGCAAAAATTAGTGATTAATAAAAACACGGACAACCGACTTGGATTTAAATGGCCGTAGGCTATATTTATTGCGGTTTAAATAATTAATTAATTTAATTGTTTTTTAACGGGTAAACAACATAAATAGTGATAAAACGATTCAGAAATAAAGGTATCAATTGATACTTAATCAAACCATACCAGTGTGTAACGATCGGTGTAACACAGAGAGGATCTGATTACCGGTGATCTGCAGTATCACCGAGAATACAGATATATACCCGATTATTGATGATCTGCAGTATCACCGATAATCAGATATATCTACTAACCTCTGGACACCTGAGAGATGAGAGTGTTGGTGCAACAGTAATACTTTGAGGAAAGCACCCGTGAGTGCTACACAGTATCAGATACTGCTTTGGATCAGATTCCTTCCTCAGGTCTGATGCTCCCCAAGGGGCGGAGTCAGGCTGAGAGTGGGAAGGACAGAACGTGAGTGACACCAATGGGCAGTGTCACTACCAGATCTGGTTAACTATCTCCTAACAGGAGAGATAGTTCTCGAGGTCGGACAGGCCAGGTCGTTAACACACGGACAGGTACAGTACAGAGACAGGAGACAGATGCAGAAACCTGGGTCTAGCAGAGTTTGGCAACAGGGTATCAGAATGACAAAGGTACAGAATCAGAGATCAGAAGAATTGTCAGGAAAGCAGAAGGTCATAACAAATGATCAACAATATCTAAGCTTGAGTGTGAGCTCCAAGATTCTCACACTCCAGGAACTAGACTAGATAATAACAATGATACAGATGGTACTGAATTTCTAGACTAAGGTGTGAGTTCCTTGGCCATCAACACCTTGGAAACTGGTCTAGATAATAATACAGATAACAATAGAGTTCCTAGACTAAGGTGTGAGCTCCGTGATCATCAACACCTTGGAAACTGTCTAATAACACAGATACTGACAAGGTCTGAGTGTTACCCCGTAGTGATCGCAACGCCAGACACCAGATGAATGACCAGCACCCAGTATATATACACTAGCGCTCTCCAGCGCCACCCCTAATTGCTGGACCAATGAAAGTTACTGAATTTGTCAGCTGACCGGCTTGGTCAGCTGACCCTCTTCTGACTGCCATAAAGGCCCTGCCTCTCTGCGTGCGCGCGTCCTCCTAAATAGAGTTGGGCCGAACCTCCGATTTTAGGTTCGCGAACCGGGTTCGCGAACTTTCGCGGAAGGTTCGGTTCGCGTTAAAGTTCGCGAACCGCAATAGACTTCAATGGGGATGCGAACTTTGAAAAAAAAAAAAAATTATGCTGGCCACAAAAGTGATGGAAAAGATGTTTCAAGGGGTCTAACACCAGGAGGGGGGCATGGCGGAGTGGGATAGATGCCAAAAGTCCCCGGGAAAAATCTGGATTTGACGCAAAGCAGCGTTTTAAGGGCAGAAATCACATTGAATGCTAAATGACAGGCCTAAAGTGCTTTAAAACATCTTGCATGTGTATACATCAATCAGGTAGTGTAATTAAGGTACTGCTTCACACTGACACACCAAACTGTTCACTGAACAGAACAGGTATGCAGTGGCGGGTTCACTGAACAGGTATGCAGTGGCAGGATCAATGAACAGGTATGCAGTGGCAGGATCACTGAACAGGTACGCAGTGGCAGGATCACTGAACAGGTATGCAGTGGCAGGATCAATGAACAGGTATGCAGTGGCAGGATCAATGAACAGGTATGCAGTGGCAGGATCAATGAACAGGTATGCACTGGCAGGATCACTGAACAGGTATGCAGTGGCAGGATCAATGAACAGGTATGCACTGGCAGGATCACTGAACAGGTATGCAGTGGCAGGATCAATGAACAGGTATGCAGTGGCAGGATCACTGAACAGGTATGCAGTGGCAGGATCACAGTACAGGTATGCAGTGGGCTGAGGGCTCACTGAACAGAACAGGTATGCAGCCAGGAAGAAGTTAAGCCTAACTAATCTTTCCCTATGAGAGACTGCAGCAGCTCGCCCTACTCTCACTAATGCAGGCACACGAGTGGCCATAACGGCCGCCGCTGCCTGCCTTATATAAGGGGGGGTGGGGCTCCAGGGGCTAGTGTAGCCTAATTGGCTACACTGGGCCTGCTGACTGTGATGTAGAGGGTCAAAGTTGACCCTCAGGTGCATTATGGGGCGAACCGATTTTTTGCGAACTTTTGCTGCAAAACGTTCGCGTGCGACACCCGCACGCGAACCACCTAAGTTCGCGCGAACCACGTTCGCCGGCGAACCGTTCGGCCCAACTCTACTCCTAAACCAATGTGGACTATCAGTCCCAGCCACACCAGTCATGTCTTGCAATGTCTCTGCTGTGTTGGATGCGGAATCTGCCGCACCACTGTCTGTGCGTGCGGCGTCTTCTCCGCACTCCGCATTACTGAGAAGAGCAGGCCCATGCGCGCAACTTGCCGCATTGGACGTGGAAACCGCCGCCCCGCTGTTAGAGCATGCGGCGGTTTCTCCGTGCTTCGACTGCGTGCCAGCTGTCATGTTGAACGCGGAGTCAGCCGCCACAATCTGAGTATTGGCGGCGGCTTTTCTGCGTTTTCTCACAGTACCCCCCCGAGGAGTGGACTCCGGACAACTCCTACCAGGTTTCTCGGGATATCGAGTGTGGAACTCCCTTCACAATTTGTCCGCATGCATGCGACATTCAGGTACCCATGTTCTCTCTTCCATACCATACCGCTTCCAATGCACCAGATACTGTAGTGAGTTCTGCACTACTCGTGAATCTAAAAAATTTTCTACTTCATACTCAGGTTGGTCGTCTACCATCACAGGAGGAGGAGGATTGGTACCCACATGGACTGCTGGCTTAAGCAGGGATACATGAAAAGATCTTGCACCACGCATGCTAGCAGGAAGATCAATGGCATAAGTAACATTGTTGATCTTCCTGATCACAGAAAAAGGGCCCACAAACCTGGGACCTAACTTGGGCGAGGGTTGTTTCAGGGTCAAATGGCGTGTGGAGACCCAGACCAGGTCTCCTGGTCGGAACTTCCACTCTAAGGATCGTTTCTTGTCAGCTTGACCTTTCTGACTTTGAAAAGTCTTTTCCAAATTGCTTTTCACGATCCCCCAAATGGCTTTGAACGACTCTTGCCAAGCCTCCAGAGCTGGAAACGGAGTGGAGGCTACTGGCAATGGGGAAAACTTGGGCAACTTTCCAGTTACCACCTGAAACGGAGAGAACCCAGAGGAAGAGCTTTTCAGATTATTGTGCGCAAATTCTGCATATGGCAAGAACTTGACCCAATCAGTTTGCGCCTCTGCAACATAACACCTCAAAAACTGTTCCAATGACTGATTAACCCTCTCCGTCTGACCATTGGTCTGTGGGTGGTAGCCCGACGAAAATGACAGTTCCATGCCCATTTGATGGCAAAATGCCCTCCAAAACCTAGAGACAAATTGGACTCCCCGATCTGACACTATGTTTTCCGGAATGCCATGAAGTCGGAAAACATGGATGATGAAAAGATCGGCCAATTCCTGGGCCGAGGGGAGTCCTTTCAAGGGCACAAAATGGGCCATTTTACTGAAACGGTCGACTACCACCCAAATGACCGACATGCCTTCAGACCTAGGAAGCTCACCTACAAAATCCATGGACAAATGGGTCCATGGTTCACTCGGGGTGGGCAAAGGCTGCAACGTCCCCACAGGTGCCAGACGGGAGGGTTTGCTTTTAGCACATACTGCACACTCTCTGACATACTCCTTGCAGTCCGTTGCCAGGGAAGGCCACCAAGCACATCTAGCAACCAAGTCTTGCGTTCTGGCGGCCCCTGGATGCCCAGCATTCTTGTGTGAGTGAAACATCTGCAAAACCTGGAGACGAAAGGGCAGTGGCACAAACATAACCCCTTCAGGCTTTGCCTCAGGGACATCCTGTTGGAAGGGACCTAAAGTCTCCATCCAGTCTTTCCAGGTTTCTGTGGCTCCCAGTACTACCTTCTGTGGAACAATGGTTTCAGGTTCTGAGGGCTGTGCTGTCTCCGGCTCAAAACATCTGGACAAGGCATCCGCCTTAATGTTTTTACTACCTGGAGTGTACGTAATTACAAATCTAAATCTCGAGAAAAACAGTGACCACCGAGCCTGACGGGGACTCAATCTCTTAGCCCCCTCAATGTACTCCAAATTTTTGTAATCAGTGTAGACTGTAATCGTATGTTCTGCTCCTTCTAACCAATGACGCCATTCTTCAAAGGCCAACTTAATGGCTAGAAGCTCCCTGTTGCCTATATCGTAGTTTTTCTCTGCTGGAGAAAACCTCCAAGAGAAATAGGCACACGGGTGCAATCTTCCCTGCAACCCAGAGCGTTGAGACAGCACAGCCCCTACTCCAACCTCTGAGGCGTCAACCTCTACAATGAAAGGATAAGAGGTGTCTACGTGTCTCAATATGGGTGCAGAGCAAAACAGTTCTTTCAAAGTGGAGAAAGCGGCCAGAGCTTCGGGGGACCAATGGTTGGTATCTGCCCCTTTTTTCGTGAGACTGGTGAGGGGTGCTATGACTGTAGAGTACCACTTTATGAACCTTCTATAGTAATTCGCAAACCCTAGAAATCTCTGAAGAGACTTGAGTCCTACTGGTTGGGGCTATTCCAAGACAGCAGAGACTTTGGCAGGATCCATAGAAAGGCCCGAGGTGGAAATTATGTATCCCAAAAAAGCGACAGATGTCACCTCAAAAATGCATTTCTCCAACTTAGCATAAAGCCTGTTTTGCCTGAGCTTGTGTAACACAAATCTGACATGATCCCTGTGCTCAGAGAAATTGTCTGAGAAGATCAATATATCGTCCAGGTATATTAGGACAAATTTACCCAACACCTCCCTGAAAACTTCATTGAGTTCCTGGAAGACGGCCGGGGCGTTACACAACCCAAAGGGCATCACCAGATACTCGTAATGCCCGTCGGGTGTGTTAAAGGCCGTCTTCCATTAATCGCCCTCTCTGATCCGCACCAGATTGTATGCACCTCGCAAATCTAGTTTTGAAAAAATCTTAGCATTGGTGACTTGAGTGAATAAATCGTCTATCAAAGGTAACGGATAACGATTTTTAACTGTGATTTTATTCAGTCCCCGGTAATCAATGCATGGCCGAAGGCCTCCGTCCTTCTTTTTAACAAAAAAAAACCCTGCTCCGGCAGGCGACCGGGAAGGACGAATGAAACCCTTAGCTAAGTTTTCACGGATATACTCTTGCATGGCCACCTTTTCTGGCCCAGACAAATTGTAGAGATGACCTCTAGGAGGCATACAACCTGATCGGAGATCAATCGGGCAATCAAAAGGGCGATGTGGAGGTAATTCATCGGCAGCTTTGGGACAAAACACGTCCGAAAACTCCGCATATTGTTCCGGAACACCTTCCACCTGAATCCTGGTTTGGCCTAAGGCCACCTTCACCAAACAATGACGAAAACAGTGGGCTGACCAGCTCGTTAGCTGACCGGTAGCCCAATTTATCTCAGGGGAGTGAAGGTGTAACCACGGCATGCCAAGGATGATTGTGGAGGTTGTCATGCGTAAAACAAAAACTGCAACTTTTCTTTATGCAGCACCCCTATAGTGACTTCTACCTCTGGTGTCTGAGACAAAGGACGGTTACGCTGCAGGGGGGAATCATCCACTGCCGTAACTTGTAGAGGTGGTTTTACCGGGGTGAGCGGAATACCTAATTTCTTAGCAAATTCGTAATCTATAAAATTAGCCGCTGAGCCTGAATCAATGAAGGCCTCACAGACTTCAGATTTATCTTCCCATGTAATCATACAAGGAAGAAGTAACCGCTTATCCTCTGGGGGTAAGAGCTGTACGCCTAGGGTATTACCCCCAACTACTCCTAGGCATTGGCGGTTCCCGACTTTTTAGGGCAATTTCCTACTCTATGACCCTCCCCTGCACAGTAAAGACACAACTGTTCAGAAATCCTGCGTCTCCACTCCATCTGGGACAGTTTTGACCGACCAATCTGCATTGGCTCAGGTGGAGGCAAAACTGGAGGAGGTGGAGTCACAGGAGGCGCAGCGTAGGACACCATCTTAACGTTGTTTCTACCTCGAGTCTGCCGTTGATAACGTAATCTACGATCTATCCTGATTGCTGATGAAATGGCCTCATCGATGGTTTTGGGCTCGGGCTGACTTAACATGACATCAGAGACTTCATCTGATAACCCTGATAAGAAACAGTCTAAGAGTGCATAGGTGCCCCACCTGGCTGAAACTGACCACCTCCTAAATTCGGCAGCATATTCCTCGACCGGACTCTTGCCTTGACGCAACAACTTGAGCTTCCCCTCAGCAGTCGAGGCAATGTCTGGATCGTCGTAAAATACTGCCATAGCCTTAAATAATTCGTCTACAGAGGTTAGAGCTACATCCCCAGCGGGTAAATTGTATGCCCAGGTCTGGGAATCGCCTGATAACAAAGTTTTAATAAACGTGACCCTTTGGGTCATGGTTCCTGAAGATCTAGATCTCAACTCAAAGTATGACAACACTCTATTCCTAAAATTCAGATCTGTGACCAGAAAACTTTTCAGGTACAGGCATGCGAATGTCTGTGCTAGGAGGGGATCGCACCTCGTCCACTGCCGTCTGTAGAGTTCGTAAAGAACCAGACAAAGCGTCAATCATAGCTTTGTGATTACCTAGTCCACCGAAGTGGTAAGTGTGCCCAGACGGTCAGTGTGTGCGTCCATTTGCATTTTTGGTTCTGGCGTTCTGTAACGATCGGTGTAACACAGAGAGGATCTGATTACCGGCAATCTGCAGTATCACCGAGAATACAGATATATACCCGATTATTGATGATCTGCAGTATCACCGATAATCAGATATATCTACTAACCTCTGGACACCTGAGAGATGAGAGTGTTTGGTGCAACAGTAATACTTTGAGGAAAGCACCCGTGAGTGCTACACAGTATCAGATACTGCTTTGGATCAGATTCCTTCCCCAGGTCTGATGCTCCCCAAGGGGCGGAGCCAGGCTGAGGGAAATGGGAAGGACAGAACGTGAGTGACACCAATGGGCAGTGTCACTACCAGATCTGGTTAACTATCTTTTAACAGGAGAGATCGTTCTCGAGGTCGGACAGGCCAGGTCGTTAACACACGGACAGATACAGTACAGAGACAGGAGACAGATGCAGAAACCTGGGTCAAGCGGAGTTTGGCAACAGGGTATCAGAATGACAAAGGTACAGAATCAGAGATCAGAAGAATGGTCAGGAAAGCAGAAGGTCATAACAAATAATCAACAATATCTAAGCTTGAGTGTGAGCTCCAAGATTCTCACACTCCAGGAACTAGACTAGATAATAACAATGATACAGATGGTACTGAATTCCTAGACTAAGGTGTGAGTTCCTTGGCCATCAACACCTTGGAAACTGGTCTAGATAATAATACAGATAACAACAGAGTTCCTAGACTAAGGTGTGAGCTCCGTGATCATCAACACCTTGGAAACTGTCTAATAACACAGATACTGACAAGGTCTGAGTGCTACCACGTAGTGATCGCAACCCCAGACACCAGATGAATGACCAGCACCCAGTATATATACACTAGCGCTCTCCAGCGCCACCCCTAAGTGCTGGACCAATGAAAGTTACTGAATTTGTCAGCTGACCGGCTTGGTCAGCTGACCCTCTTCTGACTGCCATAAAGGCCCTGCCTCTCTGCGTGCGCGCGTCCTCCTAAACCAATGTGGACTATCAGTCCCAGCCACACCAGTCATGTCTTGCAATGTCTCTGCTGTGTTGGATGCGGAATCTGCCGCACCACTGTCTGTGCGTGCGGCGTCTTCTCCGCATTCCACATTACTGAGAGGAGCAGGCCCATGCGCGCAACTTGCCGCATTGGATGCGGAAACCGCCGCCCCGCTGTTAGAGCATGCGGCGGTTTCTCCGCGCTCCGACTGCACGCCAGCTGTCATGTTGAACGCGGAGTCAGCCGCCACACTCTGAGTATTGGAGGCGGCTTTTCCGCGTTTTCTCACACAGTGTAAATGTTCATTCAAAAGTCCAAAGAACAGCTAGCCCACCCACAATCGTGGGCGACTATAACCGCCACCAGCCAGGCTAAGGCCTGGCACCCCAGCCCACAGCCCTCTCAACCATAACCTGCAAACCCATGTTGAAGATATCTAAGCCTATGGGGGAAAGATGTACCCAATCAGGACGGTACAAACCCGGGATGTCACTTTCCAGCTCCGTGTGGCGGAATGTAAAACCGCCAACCTGAGGTAGAAATTTGCTCATGGCAAAATTGACCCATCTACGGATATTTTCATGGAATCTCTTAGAACCTCGAGACAGCCATAGGTAACGTTGCACAATTTCTGAAAACACCAGTACTGTGTGGGGAAAACTTCATGGAGCTGCATAAAGTCTTGTTGCATTTGCGGCGCCAAAAGCTCCAGGGTTTTTAATTTACCTAAGACATTCCCACCTAAATGGACAATTAAAACATCAGGGACTGGCCATGAATCTAACAGGGAATACACCTTGGGAATAAAGGCACCCCAGCGCATACCCCTAGCACCTAGAGATGAGCGTAATGACTTAATTACGATTTCGCGAAATTTCGCGTAATTAGTGTAATTACGATTATGGCCGTAAGTACATAATCGTAATGAAGAAGGATTTCGCGAAATTCCGCGTAAGCGTAATTTTCGCGTAATTTTCGCATTACAGTGGGTATCGCGAAATTACGTTTGCCTTGCATGCAACCGTTTGTAAGCGTAGTTACATAACGTAATTTCGCGATAGTTCATATTACTGTAAGCGTTAATTTTCGCGTCGTTTTCGCGTTACGGAATGCTATTTTGCATATAAAATTCGCCATGTAGTGATATTTCGCATCAAAATTCGCCATGCAGACGAAAATGCCTTTGGCGAAAATTCGCGAGCCACCCTGCCAACAAGTAATTATGAAATTCGCGAAATTACGAAGAAATGCGAAATTACGTTATGGTTTAATGCGAAATTACGTTATGGTTTAGCGCGAAATTACGTTATGAACGAAACGCGAAATTACGCGTTGAAAATTACGCTTACGGTATTTTCAATTACGATTTTAATGGCAATTACGCTACTATAATTTCGCATCGTAATAGCAAATTTCGCATGCGTAATTATAGTAACGCGAAATTTCGAAAATTTCGGCTCAACACTACTAGCACCCTTCCAATAAATCTGAAATCGGTCAACACTTAAGTCCAGATTATCAGTATATGGTCTTTCTTTGGCTCTCATCCGTGCCCCAAAAATGTAGGAGTGTCCTACAATCCAGACAACTTGTTTCAAACCTGTAAAAATATGAGTTGTTAATAACATGACAATGTAGGGCGAATGTACAGCATATACCTCCTAGATTCCCATCTCCCAATACGTTTGATAACCACTTCAGGGAGACCCAACCTAGCCGCTTCTGTGGCCGCTCCTATTCTAAGAGAGTGGCTAGAAAATGTGAGCGCCTTCAGGCCCAGAATGCTAAGGCATTTACTTAAAACCGATCTAAATTGGAACATGGATAGGGGGGAACCGTCAGCATGCGCCAAAAAGGACAAGGATGGAGACCGCAACTGCAAAAATTCCGAGACTACTCGGAGAGGGCAAGAAAAACTACCATCCAGGTGGTATAAGGTCAGCCAAGTACCTCTACCGAACCTATCAGTTTTGGACCGTTTGATGAGCACTTGTACAGCCTCTTGTGACAGAGTCACATCTTGATGGCCCAGACCCGTATGGACTTTTTTGGATTTCGAGACTAACTCCGATATACGCAGTGCGCCAAAAAAGGCGAGCGAAAATGACGCCCTAAATAAACGAACCTCATAATCAGACAAACAGATGAGTGGTAGAACACGTAATAAGTCCTCGAGCAGACAAAAAGTAATAGGGCGTCTACCATCCGAGGAAGCAGGAATCGTCTTTAAACCCTTCAACAATTGTTTCACTAAAAAATAATCTGAACAAGGGGAAGCGTTGTGCAAGCGCCTAAAAAACGAAACGCCAGATAATCTACGCTGCAAAGCTGAAATGGACATACCATCTGAAGTCTTAGCACAGATAAATGACAGGAATAATTCTACTTCATTTGCTAATGGTGACAAGGAGCAGACATCCGCGAATGCGCACCAGTCAGCCCATGCAGCCGAGTACTCGGCCCACGTTCTAGCTGACAGCGATTGACGTATTGCCGATGCAACTAGCTCCCGATCAAACTCCAAAGATGAGCTGGACAAGGTATACCCTCTTCGTTCGCTGATGGCGCCAGCTCCCTAAATAAGGCAAATTGCTGGCGGGATAAAGCGTCAGCAATCAGGTTTAGTTTCCCGGGCAGATGCACTGCTTTTAGCCACACATTAAAACGCAGACACAGCAGCACTAATTGTCTCAGGACTTGCAACACAGGAAGCGATTTTGAAGTAAGCGTATTTATTGCGAACACAACTCCTTTATTATCAGACTGCAACAGAATACGCTTGTTTGCAAAACCACTTCCCCAAATGACTAACGCCACCAGAACCGGGAAGAGTTCTAACAGTACGATGTTCTTTGTGTAAGCCTGCGAGAACCAGCCCTCAGGCCACCGTTCGGCACTCCAACAACCTTGCCAGTAAGCATCGGAGCCAATAGAACCAGCCGCATCTGTGAAAAGGTCCATATGCTCATCCTTGACAAATTTTTCTTTCCACATTGATTTACCATTATAGTTAATTAAGAAATGGTACCAGACCAGCAGATCTTCCTTGACCTGTCTCGTCAATCTAACATGCCAAAAGGGGTTTTTAAGGCCCGATATCAGCCGAGCAGTGCGTCTGGAGAAAACCCTTCCCATGGGCATGATCCTGCTTGCAAAAGCCAAACGGCCCAGAAGCTCCTGCAATTCCGGAACGGTCGCTTTAGACTTACTCAATAAGTTATTGAGCAGATCTTTTAACTTCTCAATTCTTTCTGGCGGAAGACGGAATTCCATCAGGTGAGTATCAATAGTAATGTCGAGGAACGTTAGTTCTGTTACAGGCAAAACCGAGGTACGCCTAAAAATTCGGAAACGCGACAAAAAGTTAAAAATAAATTCCACGCCGCATCATACTCCGGAGGACCGACGAAAATGAAGTCGTCAAGATAGTGCAAGACGCGGCCGACAGGGCATTCAATCTGAACCGCCCACTCTAAAAAGGTAGCAAAGATCTCGAAATAGCAGCAGGATAGAGAACAGCCCATGGGAAGGCACATATCATAATAGAATTTTCCTTCAAACTGAAAACCAAGTGAATTATAACTTATAAGCACCTGGCCAAATAGGCAACAAACGAAAAGCCGACTTAATGTCGGCCTTCGCCAACAAGGCTCCTTGACCATATTCCCTGATCACAGACACGGCTTGATCGACTGATAAATAAGACACTGAGCATAAGCTGGCATCAATAGAGTCATTCAGAGATTCACCTTTAGGGAAAGACAAGTGGTGAATCAGACACCATTCACCAGGATCTTTTTTAGGAACTATCCCCAAAGGTGAAACTCTGAAATTCTCAAATGAAGGAGAAATAAAAGGGCCCGCTACTCGGCCGGCCCGTACTTCCTTAGCAATTTTCTCCCTAACAATGTCAGGTCGTTGATTAATTGATTTCAAATTGTTAGCCCAAAAGTAGCCCAAACAAACAAAAGAAGGAAGGTGAAAACCTTCGGTGAAGCCATTTGCCAAAAAAGAGCTAATCTCCGGATTTGGGTAATGGCTTAGGTACAGCATGAGATTTTGTGTTTTCACCGGCGTCTGAGCTGTGAAAAAAGGATTCTTTCGTGGACCCTTGAACTGCCGTCAACGCTTTTTTAAAGCATCGCGCCGCCGCGTGTGAACCACCGCAATGCGCGCACTCGTGTCGGTAGCGGCAGTTTGACGCGAAACGTCATTGCGATTCGTTGAAAGCGTGGCATACTCCTTTCTTAAAAGGAATAGCACCCGAAGAACCGCTCGCAATGCTTGGTTTGGGCTTGACCTGCTGAGGAATCATTAATCGTAACCAAAGCTCCGCATCCTTAGAGCACCAGCGCAGGGAGGGATACACTGACATTTTCTGTCTAAAAGCTTCATCGTAAAGAAACCAAGCTATCCCTCCGAACTGGCGCTGGGCTTCAAATACCGAATCCAAATGTTGAAGAAGGCCTAAGGCTAGGCCAGAGTCTTTTTCAATTAAAATGCTCATGAAAATCAAAAAGGCCTGTAGCCAATTAGTAAAACTCCTAGCAACGGCCTCCGTCTATCTTCCTCCTCCTTTTCTTTTAAGTAATCTTTATGGAAAGGCAATAGTGAAAGAATATCAATATACTCCCCTCGCCATATTTTATCTTTTACTGCCTGAGGCAGATGATAACCTAAGGGTGACGAGGAAATTGGCATAGGCTCTTTGTATGCCGCCTCCGAAACACCCGGTCTCAAAACAGGTGATAAGGTTTGAGGGAGAGGAGCTGACAAAACATTACCGGTAGAAGGAGGAGGAACAGATAGAGACATTTTGTGTGCACGGAGGCACCCAAGCTGCAGCAGGAGAAACCACCGGAGAAGGCCCCGGCATTTTTTCCACAACCTGCTGCAAACAATTCAACAAAACTGCAAATCTGTTAAATAAATTTTCCCCAGAAAACCCCATGTTCTCACCCGGGTTGGGAGCTGGAATCCCGTGGGCAGGTTCCTCTGCTTCCCCTTCCGATGAGCTGGTAACCAGTGATACCCTTCACTTACGTTGTGCTCTGCTCACTGCTCACTGGTATTATTCATCTCATTAGCCAGTGATATCCTTCAGTTACATTGTACTGTTCTCACTGCTTACTGGTATTATTCATCTCATTAGCCAGTGATATCCTTCAGTTACATTGTACTGTTCTCACTGCTTACTGGTATTATTCATCTCATTAGCCAGTGATATCCTTCAGTTACATTGTACTGTTCTCACTGCTTACTGGTATTATTCATCTCATTAGCCAGTGATATCCTTCAGTTACATTGTACTGTTCTCACTGCTTACTGGTATTATTCATCTCATTAGCCAGTGATATCCTTCAGTTACATTGTACTGTGCTCACTGCTCACTGGTATTATTCATCTCATTAGCCAGTGATTCCCTTCAGTTATGTAGTACTGTGCTCACCAGAGCCAGGACAAGGTCCTCCAGCACCCAAGGCTGAGACACCAAAGTGCGCCCCCCTCCATCCCTGCCACCCCAGCCATCAAACACTGATTGCTATTAGACTAAGAGGCGCCACAGGGCCCACAACCTCCCCAACACCTTAATATCTAGTTATCTGGCTTGCAGTCACTGCCATGTATCCCCTTTTTTTTATTTCTTTCTGCTTCAAACACAATTAGGAATGACAGCTGAATGAATTCTGCGCCCCCTCCTACACTGAGCCCTGAGGCTGGAGCCTCTCCAGCCTATGCCTCAGCCCGGCCCTGGTGCTCACTGCTCACTGGTATTATTCATCTCATTAGCCAGTGATACCCTTCAGTTATGTTGTACTTTGCTCACTGCTCACTGGTATTATTCAGCTCATTGCCAGTGATTCGCTTCAGTTACATTGTACTGTGCTCGCTGCTCACTGGTATTATTCAGCTCATTAGCCAGTGATACCCTTCAGTTATGTTGTACTGTGCTCACTGCTCACTGGTATTATTCATCTCATTAGCCAGTGATACCCTTCAGTTATGTTGTACTGTGCTCACTGCTCACTGGTATTATTCAGCTCATTGCCAGTGATTCGCTTCAGTTACATTGTACTGTGCTCGCTGCTCACTGGTATTATTCAGCTCATTAGCCAGTGATACCCTTCAGTTATGTTGTACTGTGCTCACTGCTCACTGGTATTATTCAGCTCATTAGCCAGTGATACCCTTCAGTTATGTTGTACTGTGCTCACTGCTCACTGGTATTATTCAGCTCATTAGCCAGTGATACCCTTCACTTACATTGTACTGTGCTCACTGCTCACTGGTATTATTCATCTCATTAGCCAGTGATACCCTTCAGTTATGTTGTACTGTGCTCACTGCTCACTGGTATTATTCAGCTCATTGCCAGTGATTCGCTTCAGTTACATTGTACTGTGCTCGCTGCTCACTGGTATTATTCAGCTCATTAGCCAGTGATACCCTTCAGTTATGTTGTACTGTGCTCACTGCTCACTGGTATTATTCAGCTCATTAGCCAGTGATACCCTTCAGTTATGTTGTACTGTGCTCACTGCTCACTGGTATTATTCATCTCATTAGCCAGTGATACCCTTCACTTACATTGTACTGTGCTCACTGCTCACTGGTATTATTCATCTCATTAGCCAGTGATACCCTTCAGTTACATTGTACTGTGCTCGCTGCTCACTGGTATTATTCAGCTCATTAGCCAGTGATACCCTTCAGTTATGTTGTACTGTGCTCACTGCTCACTGGTATTATTCATCTCATTAGCCAGTGATACCCTTCAGTTACATTGTACTGTGCTCACTGGTATTATTCAGGTCATTTGGCAGTGACGTTGTACTGTGCTCACTGCTCACTGGTATTATTCATCTCATTACTCAGTGATACCCTTCAGTTATGTTGTACTGTGCTCACTGCTCACTGGTATTATTCAGTTCATTTGGCAGTGATTCATTAGGAACATGTCTGGCAGGGTTCGTGGGGGTGTCAGGAAAGGGATTTCCATTGCCTCAGCCACTTCTGGGACTGCTCCACAGCCAGGGAGAGGACACGCAGCTGTACGTAGTCATGATGCAGCAGAAAGGGCAGCACAGCCTGGGCCGAGTCAGCCGACACCGTTATCACAATATTTTAAAGTTTCTGGTTACAGTGTGGTGGTTGAGCAGATGGAACCTGACATATTGATGGACATCATGACTGCATCCCAGACCTCTGCTGTGAGCAGCACTCCAAGCAGCAGCAGCCAATGCTCCACGCTTGCTGTGACATCCACCCCAGCAGCCAGTAGTCAGCAGCCCTCCCAGGATGACAGCGCTCTGTCCCTCAGTCCGGCATCTGGGAACATACTGATGGATGAAGTTCAGGACATACTGGGGACTGATATGGAGGAGATTGAGCTCGGGCCAGAATCACAACTGTTATTGGGCGATGTTGATGAAGAGGGGTCTGTGTCTGGGGATGTAGGTGCGGAAGAGGAGGTGGGGGAGTCAGAGGAAGAGTTTCATTCTGATTATGACGATGATGATGACGTTGTGGACCGTCCGTATGTGCAGCCTGAGTCCACGGAAGAATGCTCGGAGCAGGATGACGAGTCACCTAGGCCTAGGTAAGGATATCGCCATATGTCAGGCAGGGGCAGGTGCAGCAGTGGGCGTGGAGGAAGTAGATAGGACACTGCTTCAGCCGGCACCACCACCATGCAACCCCCAAGCACAGATGGGCACTCCAGTGGCATGCTGTACGCAGTGCACCGGAAAATGGGTGTGGTCATGGGTGGAGCCAAATTTACATGAACAGCGACCCCAATAACTATGTACTCTGTAAAGTGCTGCAGAAGATGTCAGTGCTATATAAATACATAATAATAATATGGTAGGACATTAGACTATGACTATGGTAGGATTGGAGTGTGACGTCCTCTGAGGACAGTCAGTGACATGACTATGTACTCTGTAATGTGCTGCAGAAGGTGTCAGTGCTATATAAATACATAATAATAATATGGGAGGACATTACACTATGACTATGGTAGGATTAGATTGTGAGCTCCTCTGAGGACAGTCAGTGACATGACTATGTACTCTGTAATGTGCTGCAGAAGATGTCAGTGCTATATAATACATAATAATAATAATATGGTAGGACATTAGTCTATGACTATGGTAGGATTCGATTGTGAGCTCCTCTGAGGACAGTCAGTGACATGACTATGTACTCTATAATGTGCTGCAGAAGATGTCAGTGCTATATAAATACATAATAATAATATGGTAGGACATTAGACTATGACTATGGTAGGATTAGAGTGTGAGCCCCTCTGGGGACAGTCAGTGACATGACTATGTACTCTGTAAAGTGCTGCAGGAGATGTCAGTGCTATATAAATACATAATAATAATATGGTAGGATATTAGACTATGACTATGGTAGGGATTAGATTGTGAGCTCCTCTGAGGACAGTCAGTAACATAACTATGTACTCTGTAATGTGCTGCAGAAAATGTTAGTGCTAAATCCTGACATATCAAGATGATAGGACATTAGACTATTAGACTATCAGTAGGTAGGATTAGATTGTGAGCTCCTCTCAGGACATTATCATAGTGTGTGTCTTGACTGACAGTTTGTCAGTCTCTTTTCAGACAGCCTTGTCCCAGGTCCCCTGTTCGACTGCACTCCAGCCCAAGTGTTTAGTACCTTTCACTGTCTCCTCCATGTGCAGTCACAGTGAGGGATGTTTGATGGCTACCCAGCCCAGCCCTTGCACAGTAGCACAGTGGTCTGGCAATCCTTTTACGCTGTCCTGGCTCCAGACGCAGTCCAGATCTCTCCCTCCCTGGCTAAGACAGACAGTATCTGTCACACAGACTGCACAACGTAACTCACAGGCAGTGGCTGTCAAACTCCTCTTTTGCTCTCTCTGTTCCCGCACCGCACAGATTCTAAATCAACCTAGCTGAGAGAGACATCACCTGTTCTAAAACTTTCCTCCTTCAACCACGCTTTGAGCCTGCAGTCATCTTCCCCTCTGGACTCCTCCCCCCAGTGTCTGATTCATTCTCCGACGCTAGGGGGAGAAGCCTGGAGGAGAAGATGTCTGCAGGCTCCGGAAACCAGGCGGCTGGGCTCGGAGGAGGTGAGTAACTGTGCAATCTTTCAGTAGGACATTCGGGGCACCCCACAAAAGGTCCGTGGCACGTGCTTCGGACCTTTTGTGCTAGCGACGCCGCTGCCCAGCGCAGTGGGTGATTGGTTGAATGGGACTGGGCGGCGCTGAGGAGCGCTCTGCTGTATATACTTCTTGCCTGTCAGTGGCTGGTTGTCTGCTGTTGCGAATGCTTATGTGTTAGCACTCAGACCATAGTCAGATCCCTCAGTGTGTTAGAACCAGGTGGACCTGGGAATCCACACTTAGCCAGATTACTGTGTTATTACTGTGTTATTACTGTGTTATACTTTAGACCAGTTCCAGGGTGTTGAGACCATAGACCTCACACCCAAGATTAGGGATACTGTGTCATTGCTGTTTTATTCTTTAGATCAGTTCCAGGGTGTTGACTGTTGAGACCACGGACCTCACACCCAAGATTAGGGATACTGTGTCATTGCTGTTTTATTCTTTAGATCAGTTCCAGGGTGTTGACTGTTGAGACCACGGACCTCACACCCAAGATTAGGGATACTGTGTCATTGCTGTGTTACTCTTTAGATCAGTTCCTGAGTGTTGAGACCACGGACCTCACACTCTAGACTAGGCCTCTGCTTTATATCTGTTATGACCTATTGCTCTGTTGACTCTTCTCCTGCTCTCTGATTCGGTACCTTTGCATATCTGATTACCTGTTGCCAACAGTGGCGGCGCCACGCTGGGGCTTACCCAGGCTTAAGCCCCAGCTGGCAACTCATTAGCCCCCCTCAAAGCCCCCCCCCGCCGCCGCCGGCTGTGTCCGACCCGACCTGGCTCGTCGTCACTCTCTGGCTGCACTGCAGTGAGTGGAGCCGAGGGCTGCCTGGGAGTCTGGGACTCTGGGAGGAGGGCGACTGGGCAAGGGCTTGGGCTGGCACCCACCCCAGTAGCGATCAGTCCCACGGACCCACCCACCCTGGCCGGCCGACATGTCCGCTTCCGTTCTGTTCTGTCCCTGGGCCGGGCGCAGGCTCAGCTGAGTGAGTCACGCAGAGCGGCCCGCCCCAGGGGTAACGTGGTGGTGGCGACTCGCCGGCGCCGCGTATAGCGGCGTTATAAAAGTGTGACTGCGTCACAGAGTCAGACTCTCTCTGCGGGGCGGGCTAGTCACGCTGTGTGTGACAGACAGACACCCAGGCACCGACACACGGACAGCGGGGCTGGACTCTGGACCTGACAGCCAGGCTAGCCAGGCAGCAGGACTTGAATTTGGAACTAAGTCGGAACTCCGCGACAAGGTGGGTGCGGTGGGCGGTGGCTGTCCTCTCCAGTCAACTGCCAAATTGTCTTTCTGCCGCAGCCCCCTCAGGCCTCCTGAGCCTAGCACCAGCAGCACCACCACCAACAACCCCCAGGCCCCAGGCCTGACTCTGGGGCCCCAGCCCACCTACCAGTCCACCAGCCAGGCCTGAGCTGCCCTTGGGCCCTCCCTCCCACCATCACCAACCAGGCCTGAGCTGCCCTGGGGCCCCACATCCCACCACCACCAGCCAGGCCTGAGCTGCCCTGGGGGCTGGGGCCCCCCATCCCACCAGCCAGGTCTGAGGCCTTCCCACCAGGCCTGAGCTGCCCTGGGGCCCTCCATCCCACCACCACCAGCCAGGCCTGACCTGCCCTGGGGCCCTCCATCCCACCACCACCAGCCAGGCCTGAGCTGCCCTGGGGCCCCCCATCCGACCACCACCAGCCAGGCCTGAGCTGCCCTGGGGCCCCCCATCCGACCACCTGCCAGGTCTCAGGCCTCCAGCCCACCACCAGCCAGGCCTGAGGTGCCCTGGGGCCCCCAGCCCACCATCACTAGCCTGACTACATATACTGGGGACAGCTATACGCCTGGCTACATATACTGGGGACACTGGCTGGCTGTCATTATGTGCATTAACTGGTGAAACGCTGTCTCTCATTACATGCATTTACTGGGGAAACGCTGTCTGTCATTATGTACATTAACTGGCAAAAAGCTGTCTCTTATGTGTATTTACTGCAGAAACGCTGTCTGTCATTACGTGCATTTACTGGTGAAAAGCTGTCTCTTATGTGCATTTAATGGGGAAACGCTGTCTGTTATTACATGCATTTACTGGTGAAAAGCTGTCTGTCATTACGTGCATTTACTGGTGAAAAGCTGTCTGTCATTACGTGCATTAACTGGTGAAAAGCTGTCTCTTATGTGCATTTACTGGTGAAAGGCTGTCTCTTATGTGCATTTACTGGTGAAAAGCTTTCTGTCATTACGTGCGTTAGCTGGTGAAAAGCTGTCTCTTATGTGCATTAACTGGTGAAAAGCTGTCTCTTATGTGCATTTACTGGGGAAATGCTGTCTGTCATTATGTGCATGAACTGGTGAAAAGTTGTCCCTTATGTGCATTTACTGCGGAAACGCAGTCTATCATTATGTGAATTAACTGGTGAAAAGCTGTCTCTTATGTGCATTTAATGGGGAAACTGTCTGTCATTACATGCATTAACTGGTGAAAAGCAGGCTCTTATGTGCATTTACTGCAGAAACGCAGTCTGTCATTATGTGCATTAACTGGTGAAAAGCTGTCTCTTATGTGCATTTAATGGGGAAACTGTCTGTCAATACATGCATTAACTGGTGAAAAGCAGGCTCTTATGTGCATTTACTGCAGAAACGCAGTCTGTCATTATGTGCATTAACTAGTGAAAAACTGTCTCTTATGTGCATTTAATGGGGAAACGCTGTCTGTCATTACGTGCATTAACTGCTGAAAAGCTGATTCTTATGTGCATTTACTGGTGAAAGGCTACCTGTCATTATGTGTGTTTACTTCATTTTTTTTTCCATGTAACTACGTTAGCTGGTACAACTACATTACAGTTAGCCCCGCCCACATGACATCATGACCACGCCCAATTTTTTGCCCCCCCCCCCCTACCCCCCAAGCCCGGCCTGCCAGCCCTCGTGCCCCCTTTGAGCCCCCCCAAAAATCTGAAGCTGGAGCCGCCACTGGTTGCCAACCCTGCCTGTCCCTGGTTACCGAATCAGCCTTCTGTCTCTGTACTTTATCTGCTCGTGTGTTGCCGACCCGGCCTGGCCGACCCTTCTACCCCGGTGGGGTGTCCAGTAGCTGCAGGGACTCCCTGTCTCTAAGAGGGACTTCTCTGCAAACCAGTCAGGGACTCTATCTCATAGGAGTCCTTTGACTGCAGTAGAGTCTGACTCCCAGCTGTTCAGGGAATCACTGGCTCTCTGTTTATCTCCAACCCTTACTAGGAGATACTCATTATACGGTCTAGGGTCACCTGCTCCTCAGGTGGTCCATGCTCATATACTGTTGCACCAAACACTTACACTTTATCAGGTGTCCAGAGGTTAGCTATACTTGTATTATTGGTGATTCTGCAGATCATCAATAATCAGGTATATATCTGTATTCTTGGTGATACTGCTGATCACCAATAATCAGATTCTCCCTGTGTGCTGACACCGATCATTAGAAAAACCTATGCGTTCTGTAACTTGTGCAGGAAAAAATTGAGCCCAGGGAAAAACGTGTCCAAGATGGGTACCTCATCCCTTCAGGGCCACCTGAAGAGCTGCCACTGCCATGAGTATGAGGCATTCAAGAGGAGGCAGTCACTGCAAGCAAGGGGTTCTCAGAGCACAATGCCCACCACCGCTGCAGCATCATCATCCCGCCCTGGGGCTCGTGAATCCGCCGCCGCAGCAGCAATAGCACGTAAGTGCTATTCCACCTCCAGCGCTCCCTCGGCTAGTTATGACACAGATATTGAGGCTGGCAGCCAGTCCTCATCATTGTCCTCCTCTGTTTCCCCTGCAGCACAGCGTCATCAGACCCTGCTGAGCGACACCTTTCAGGGTCTGACCAAGCCTCTGCCTCTGAACAACAGGCGCATCCATAAATTAAATGGCTTGCTGGCTCGGGCCATGGCATCACAGCTCCTTCCCTACTCCCTGGTGCAGGAGGTGAGCATTATGCAGACACTGCTCCAATTTGGCATCCCCAAGTGGCAAATCCTCAGCCGCCACTACTTTTCCAGGAACGCCATGCCAGCACTCCACAAGTTTGTGGTGGAAAACATGGCCCATTCGCTCGACTACTCTGTGGGCGAGCAGGTCCACATCACTATGGACTCGTGGAGTAGACGATTTGGGACAGGTCGCTACCTGTCCTTTACGGCACACTGGGTGACACTGGTGGTAGGGAGTGATGACAAGAACGCAGCAGCCCAGTTGGTGGTGCCACCACGCAGGATCAGGGAGGATGCAGCAGGGAGGATGCAGCAGGCTCCTCTCATCCCACTCCCTCCACACCCAGCAAGCAAGCTCACCTCGGCGGCAGCAGCAGCGCCAAGCCTCGGCACTGCCAAGCGCAGTTAAAATTTGTGACCCTGGGGAAGGAAAAACTTACGGCCACCAACAGCCTGGCCGCCCTCAGGAAGCAGGAGCGGAGGTGGCTGACCCCCAGAGGCCTGGAAGTGGGGTATGTGGCAGTAGGGTTGCCACCTTTTGGGGGAAAAAATACCGGCTTGGGGGTGTGGCCTGTGGGGGTGTGGCCTAAAAGTGGGTGTGGTCTTTTACGCCCTATTTTTTTCAAAATTGCACAAGATGACTACCAAAACTGAACAAGAACAGTAAGAAGAGGGCATGATTACAACAGATTATGGTTGATAATATGCATAACATTAAAATATAGAGACCTATCCATGGTATCCCTTAGATGGGACTCCCAGCCAGTGAAGAGAAGTTAAAAGGTCCTATCTATGGTACAGCCAGCCATTATTGTTGCGTACAGTGGAGCCAGCCAGCACAGAGACCGGGCACATGTGCAGCTCACAAAGGCCGCAAGAACTGTCAGCTGCCAACTCCTCCCCCTACCCCAGCCTGTGCGAGTGAATAACACAGCCAGGGGGCGCGGCAACACTCGCTGGTGATTGGCTGGAATTGATGCCAATCTTAGAAGAGGGGTGAAAGGCAGGGGTGTTGCTAGGATCCCAGGAGATCCGGGCACCAGGCAGGAAGAACCAGCGGAAAAAATGGGTGTGGTAATTCAGAGAGTGGGCGTGGCCAAATGTACATAAACTTAGCAGCGTGTAACCTAAAAATGAAGGGCCTGTCCAGCAAAATGTTGGACGGAGCCCCTATCCTTTAATTAGATCGTTTACGATCAGTATAGGCGTAGAGTAAAGATGCATACACACATTCAATTTTGATTGGTCAATCACTGACCAATTTTACCACCCCCATGTAGTATGAGAGCCAACAGACTTTATATACAGTACTATGAACAGAGCTGAGCTCTCATAATACCTAGAAGTAGTAAAATTGGCTAATCAAAATTGTATGTGTGAATCAGGCGTTACAGCTAATGCTGTACATACAATACTGCTGGTTTACAATCAGTACATGCACAGAGTAACAGATTATACTGTACATACTGGAGGTAGCAGAGATCAGCACACACTGCAGCTAGTTTACTATCAGTACAGGCACAGAGTAACAGCTTATACTGTACACACTGGAGGTAGCAGAGATCAGCACACACTGCAGCTAGTTTACAATCAGTACAGACACAGAGTAACAGATTATACTGTACATACTGGAGGTAGAAGAGATCAGCACACACTGCAGCTAGTTTACTATCAGTACAGGCACAGAGTAACAGCTTATACTGTACATACTGGAGGTAGCAGAGATCAGCACACACTGCAGCTAGTTTACTATCAGTACAGGCACAGAGTAACAGCTTATACTGTACATACTGGAGGCAGCAGAGATCAGCAGCACACACTGCAGCTAGTTTACTATCAGTACAGGCACAGAGTAACATCTTATACTGTACATACTGGAGGTAGCAGAGATCAGCACACACTGCAGCTAGTTTACTATCAGTACAGGCACAGAGCAACAGCTTATACTGTACATACTGGAGGTAGCAGAGATCAGCACACACTGCAGCTAGTTTACTCTCAGTACAGACACAGAGTAATAGCTTATACTGTACATACTGGAAGTAGCAGAGGTTAGAACACACTGCAGCTAGTTTACTATCAGTACATGCACAGAGTAACCGCTTACACTGTACATACTGGAGGCAGCAAAGATCAGGCAACACTTCAGTGAGTTTATTATCAGTACAGGCACAAAGTATACGCTTTCGCAGGGGCTATATCACTTCTTTGGATGGGGCAAATCAAATTCAGAAAGGTAAACTTACCCGTCTTGATTACCTTAATTAATCAACTATTCTAGTGGCAGGTTGGTAGTGATTGGTCGATTCACATGAGAGGCTTGTGGTAATCAGTAGATTCTAGTTAAAAGGTAGATATTAATTTGTATATTTTAGTGGAAAGCAGGTAGTGATAGGCAGGCAGCAGGAGACAAGTGACAGTAGTAATGCTGGATGCACACCATGCATGTCTGTCACCCACTACTTGTTAGCATCTTCTCATTCTCAATTTTTTGGCAGATTTACCTGCCAGATCGATTATTTCCAGCATGTCCGATCTGAGGATCGATTTTTTTTTGAGCCATTTTCTGATAGATTTCAATAGAAACGAAAAGAAATCGATCAGAAAATTGCTCAAAAAAATTGATTGATGCTCAGATCGGAACATGCTGTAAATAATCGATCTGGCAGGTAAATCTGCCAAAAAATTGTATGGTGTGGATCCAGCATGAGAAGATGCTAACAAGTAGTGGGTGACAGACATGCAGTAGGTGCTAGGGTGCAGTGGGAGCTAAGTAACAAGATGCAGTGGGAAAAAAAGAGTCTAGGACTTACAGTACACTATAATACAGATTACATTGTGGTCTCCTCTGAGGACAGTCAGTGACATGACTATGTACTCTGTACAGTGCTGCAGGAGATGTCAGTGCTATATAATACATAATAATAATATGGTAGGACATTACACTATGACTATGGTAGTATTAGATTGTGAGCTCCTCTGAGGACAGTCAGTGACATGACTATGTACTCTGTAATGTGCTGCAGAAGATGTCAGTGCTATATAAATACATAATAATAATATGGTAGGACATTAGACTATGACTATGGTAGGATTAGAGTGTGAGCTCCTCTGAGGACAGTCAGTGACATGACTATGTACTCTGTAATGTGCTGCAGAAGATGTCAGTGCTATATAAATACATAATAATAATATGGTAGGACATTAGACTATGACTATGGTAGGATTAGAGTGTGAGCCCCTCTGAGGACAGTCAGTGACATGACTATGTACTCTGTAAGGTGCTGCAGGAGATGTCAGTGCTATATAATACATAATAATAATATGGTAGGACATTACACTATGACTATGGTAGGATTAGAGTGTGAGCTCCTCTGAGGAGTCAGTGACATGACTATGCACTCTGTAATGTGCTGCAGAAGATGTCAGTGCTATATAAATACATAATAATAATATGGTAGGACATTAGACTATGACTATGGTAGGATTAGAGTGTGAGCCCCTCTGAGGACAGTCAGTGACATGACTATGTACTCTGTAATGTGCTGCAGAAGATGTCAGTGCTATATA